>NC_068358.1:72139355-72439355 GCF_020536995.1 Dreissena polymorpha | reverse complement strand
TTTTACTAACGTGCAGGAATTTCTAGACGGTAAAAAGGCGTCAATAGACAACCTGCTGTCCGGACTCGCGGTAACGCTGGCTGAGCGAGAGGACCATATTGTAGTGCCTGACCTCCGAGGTAACGCCTCACCGTTTCAAGTAATAGATTAATCGACTATGACTACCTTTTCAGCTTTATTTATTTAAACGTTACACCTTAAACCATGGACATATAATTTACCAAAAATATTTTGATCATGAATAAAACTACAACATGTCTGGATACATTTGACCCGCGTCATGCGAAAATGTCTACAGACCAGCCCGCGTATTCGAAAGTCTGATCAGGTTCTACCCTGTCGCTATACTGTTACAATAGAATAAATATAGGTTTCGTGGTCTAATTAGCAGACATGGAACCTCCTGACCAGACTGCATGAATGCGCAGACCGGTCTGGATCTTCACTGGCCGCATATGCCATCAGAACCATTTGTGCATGACGCGGCTCTTTTATTGAATACATTAGTATGCACATTTCAAATGAGAAGACATAACGTAAAACATGGATCCACTTAAAACAAAACATTAATTTACTTGAACGTTATAAAGTGTAAGTGTAAGGTAACGTTGCATAACTCAGAATTTTAACGTAAAAAAGTTGTCTTCCTCTTTAATAGAGCACCTCTTTGGTCCACTGGAGTTTTCGAGGCGTGACCTAATTGCTATAAATATCCAGCGGGCACGTGACCACGGACTTCCGGATTACAACAGTGTGCGCGAGGCGTACGGATTGGAACGGAGGAAGTCATGGGAAGATATAAACACGTACAACATCTCGGAAAAAGATCCACAATACAACGACACGGAAAATATGTATCCGAATGGCATGTACATGAGCGGTGTACGTATAAGATCACCTGTATTTATTTATGTACGGAAGGGAAAGAGCTAGAGCGAAAAATTAGTGTGCTACGCCCTGTGTCCTCTTACCCTTCTAAGCCGGTCAAACAAGACTATATTTCAATATATTTATATTAACATGTAATGACATATGGATTGACATTTGATTCTGTAAACCCTTATATGACACTATACTCCTCACAACACGTGTATGAGCATCGTTTGTACAAAATAATGTCAACAAACTGACCCGTTTAATAGCGCAGTCGATCGTTTTGATCTTAAATCTCACATGTAACCTTTGTCCTAAATAATAAAGTAAATTTTCTGAATTTTTGTCAGATATTGATGATATTGTTTCAATAGATATAGAGTGTTATATTCTGATATGAACTGTGTATCATTGAAGTATTCTGAGATATAACAAAGTTAATTAAATAAAGTATGATTGCCATTTAAACAATTAATATTTCCAGCCGATTGCAAATCTCAAAAAGCTGTATGGGAACACGTCGGCTCCCGACAATTTGGACTTGTTTAGCGGCGGATTGCTCGAAACAACGCCAGATGGCCTCGGGGAGCTCTTTCGGACAATCATACGCGACCAGTTCACGCGCATCCGGGACGGCGATAGGTTCTGGTTCGAAAACGAGAATAATGGGTAGTTATTCTTGTTGACTAAATGCGTATGACATGTTATGACGGACATCAGAAACATTTGCGTAAAGTAAAGTCGTGTTTAAATTGCTACATTTCACAAGACTTCGTTTTCACAGTAACTGCTGCTGTTTTTGTGATATGTGTACATTGTATTTTTCTCTCAAAATCTGTTCTTAACGTTTCATTAAGAGAATGCTTAAACCTCGAATGAAAATCATGTTAACAAAAGAACCATTTCCTTAATTTGGCAATTCGTATTGAACTTTGTAGATACATTAAGGCAAAATTTCGTGTGTTTTTTTGTTTGCAGATTGTTCAACAGAAGTGAAATAGAAGAAATACGAAATATATCTATCCGTGATGTAGTTTTGCTTGTCACAAATATAAAAAGTGAACATTTCAACAAAAACCCATTCATTTTCCAGACAGGTGCGTATATAAAATGGTGCCATTAGGCTTTACTATATACTTATTTTATTTCATAAATTAGCAAATAAAATCATTTTCCGTTTGTATTTATTTGATTATGGTATTTGCATTTTTGTTGGGTTTTGGCCAAATGCTAAGTTCCGGTTTGAATTCATTAGTGTCTAATCGTTTTACGTGCGAGTTCCAATCCTGTGTCGAATCAGTAACTTTTTAAGTAGGAATATATGTAGATCATTTGACGGATACCATACCTGTTGCATCTGCGATATAAAGGGACCTTTTCGCAGATTTTGGCACGTATTGAAGTTTGTCATAAAATGCTTTATTTTGATAAAAATTGGATCTAAATAGCTCCCGTAAAAAAACAACAAAATTAAAGGAAGAAAAAAGTAACACTTAACTGGGCTCGAACCACTGACCCCTGGAGTAAAAGTCTAACGCTTTGACCAATCGGCCATCCGTGCTCATAGAATAAGTCATGTAATTTATACTTTTATATGAGCAATCCTTGTAGTGTCACAAAATATAACGACAAAAACAGACCTCTCCAAATTATTCAATCGTTTCGCGTTGCAACGCTTTATAATTTTCAGGTTTTTTAATCGTCAAAAGATGCCTATAATGGGTATTTTAGAGCATGGTTATGTTCAGTATTACTGTTTCCTCACAAATATCATAACTTCAACGAAAATTTGAGAATCTGAAACAATTTTTTTTTGAATTTTTTCAATTTACCAAAACGTGAAAAGGCCCCTGAACTTTATGTCCTTTGTCGCCTAAGCCGTTTACAATACACATTAACTAGCGTGGAATTCGCGGATTCTTTAGATTAACCAGCAGTTTTGTCAAAACATTGATTTCTCGGTCTTTCTGTTTGTTTAAACTTATTTGTTCAATGATAAAGAACAAATAAGGGATCACGATTTAATATTAATAAAACGCTAAATGGCTAATAACAACTATTGATAGACAAATCGCAGCCGGTCAACTTCTATAAACTGAGTATTGTTTATACTCTCACAGGCTTATCAGGGACGACACTTTAAGCTTTTATGATATTTTTCGTTTAAAGGAAGTTTCTTTTCAGCGAAGATCCAGTTTAGGCGAAGAGTGTTGTACCAGATTAGCATGTGCGGACTGGCCAGGCTTATCTGCAATGACACTTAAGGTACATGCGTTAAGCCCAGTTTTCCTAGAACGAGTCTTATTTTATAGGAGATCCGTGCCCCCAGCCACAACAGCTTAGGGCCGATACTTACGACACACTCAAGAACAGCGGAATAGCGGTGATAGAGCAATGCACAGGGGTGAAACATTACGACTACTTTTCCGGTAGCGAGTACTCGTTCGCTCTATCATACCTCGCACTGGGACTTTGTATTCCTGGTACGTCATTTCTGTTTCGTATTTACGTGGTGTGTAAAACGCGTTTTCATTAAATGTATATACCGAAATCGAGTTTTCAAAAAATGTATATGCCAATTCGAGTTTTCATAATACATGTATGAATATACCCTGTCCCAATCGTGTTTCATCAAATGTATATACCATATCATATATAAATAAAATGGATATACCCAATCTTCTTTTTTAATAACATCCAGTGTAATTGAATTTACCATCGAACAGGTCGAAGCAGTGTTTTCCTATTATATGTACTTATTTCAACAGGAACAGTCGGGATGATGATCTTGATGGCAAAACACAAACAAAGGAGCATGGCGGAGCAACGCCGAAAAGAGGCGCCCAAACGGAAGAGCATGGAGCCAAACGTATACATAGGTAAAATTGTAATTAAGTTGTATTTTGAAACCATTTATTAAACTTCGATACTGAAAGTAAAGTATATTGTAGAAATTATTTTCACAACGCTGTTATCGCATAAGTACGAAAGCCTATTAGTACCACTTAAATTATAAAAACGTTCGAAGTCATAATAACGCAAGAAAAGGCATTACTACGCAAATAGACACGTAATAACGCAAACAAACGCATTATAATGCTAATAACGGCGTAATAACGCTAAAAAGGCGTAATAACGCCAAAGTTAAAGGCGTACAAACGCTAAAAATGCGTAATAACGCTAACAATGACATTCTTACGCTAAAAAAGGCGTTAAAATGCCAAACTAAAAGGCGTAAAAACGCTATAAATAGGTGTTATAACGCCAAACTTAAAGGCGTACACACGCCATTAAAGGTGTTATAACGCAGACTAAAAGGCGTACAGACGCCATTAAAGGCGTTATAACGCAGACTAAAAGGCGTACAAACGCCATTAAAGGCGTTATAACGCAGACTAAAAGGCGTACAAACGCTAAAAAAAAGGCGTAATAACGCCTTTTGTACTTTATAAAGTGATGACTTCTTTGAAGACATTAATTCGAACCAAAACATTATGAATGCAGTTTAGTTTATTGGATTTGAAAAGACAATTTCAGTCTTTCTGGAAATTGTCATTGAAAGATAGAATAGGCAACCGACATTTGTATGGAAACCTGTTAGTGCAATCCACTATGAATGGGTTGATTTTATTCGTATTACTCGACAGTAACACGTTGTTAATAGTGTAACCATCCACATAGGAAGGCGACAGTACGTCAAATGTAGTCAAATGATCACATGTACACGTTTGAATCATTTTTTTTACACATGACTGAGATATTCAAGTTTGAAAAGTGTTGCATTAGAAAAGTCTCCAAGTGTACGTTTACGACAACTAATTTGTTTAGGATTAAATCGTCTATAACGATATGTGAAACTAAATATTTTGAGGTGAAAAAAACACTTTATTTTCTATGACGAATCTTTCTTTTTTGTCAACTGTTAATTAATTCAAATGTTTGTAATAATATGATTCCTTTTCAATGTATTATATGTCATATTATAGCTATGTTCCTGGATGAGTGATTAAGGAATATAAATAGTGGTTCTTTAATTGGGCGTAGCTGTTTAACATCGCGTTTGACATAGATGACTTGCGATAAATAATGCAGCAGGAGCACTGAACACTTATCGCATTAGGAAAATGTTTGCACAAAACACAGGGTGATTAATATGAGTATAAGACACGTATAATCGAGCTAGCAGTTACACAGTTAGTGTTTTATACGCGACAAAAGTCCTTAATGTTAATGGTTTTTGTTTTTGTTTGTTTTTAAGTGTCCATAATTATGGTTTTGTTAAATGCATCAAAATACTAAAGAGCACACATTTACATGCTGAAAATGTGCTTGTTAAGTATCATCCCTCTAGCAAAACTACTGTTCGAGTTACGTGGTACACGGTTTTACAGTCCTTTTTTGCTAAATATGTGCGATAACTGTGCATACGTACACATGAACCAAAATTTCCGGACGAGCAAGTTTACATGCTGGTTAATATATGGTTATACAGTTTCATTGCTCTCGCAGCATTACGTATCGTATTACGAACGACATAAGTTCAAATTGTATTTTAAATGAAAATTGGTCATCTCTTGATATGTTGAACAATAAATACCTGCGAAAAAATGATATTTTGCGTATATGATTTCAAAAATTTGAGTTTCAACTGTACGTTTTTAAATAATTAAATTGATGACAAAGATATAATTGTTGTTAAACTGCAAACGGGCAAATGTACGCAATGCTGATATGGATATTGCCTATGAACGGGTTGATCTTAAACGCAATACTCGATATTACTGCGATGCAAACGCGCAATCACAATAATGGTAGCTCGATTGCCATGACGAGAACGCGAAACTACGACGGTACGATAACGATAGTGCGATATAACTTCGTGTTGTCATCATCGTTAGGTCGCAATTTCACCATCATAATGTCGTATCGCGTTTTTATTATCGTACTGTCGTGTTGTCATCATCGTATTGCCGTTATATTGCGTTTTCACTATCGTACTTTCGCGTTATCATCATTATTCTGACGTGTAATCCACATCGTACTGTCGCCTTCCAGTGTGGATGGTTACAATAACAACATCGTCACACTTTCGAGTATTCCGTATAAAAACAATCCATTCAAAGGGGATGACAATAAGATGATTCCGTACGAATGTCGGTTGCCTATTTTTGCTTAAAGGGACGATTTCCAAAAAGACTGAAATTGTCTTTTCAAATACAATAAACTCAAATATACTCATAACGCTTTGTTTTGAATGTCACCAAAGAAGCCATCACTTTATATAGTACACACGGCGTTATTACGCCTTTTTTAGCGTTTGTACGCCTTTGAAATTGGCGCTATCACGTTTTTTTTAGCGTATGTACGCCTTTTTTAGCGTTATGACGCCTTTTTAACGTTTGTACGCTTTTAAGTTTGGCGTTATTACGCCTTTTTTTAGCGTTTGTACGCCTTTTAGTCTTCCTTATAACGCCTTTAATTGCGTTCGTACGCCTTTAAGTTTGCGTTATAACGCCTTTTTAAGCGTTTGTACGCCTTTTAGTTTGGCGTTATAACAGCTTTTTTTAGTGTTTTTACGCCTTTTAGTTTGGCATTATTACGTGTTTTTTAGCGTAAGAATGTCATTTTTAGTGTTATTACGCCTTGGTTAGTGTGTGTACGCCTTTAAGTTTTGTGTTATTACGCCTTTTTAGCTTTATTACGCCTTTTTAAGTGTTATAATGCGTTTGTTTGCGTTATTACGTGTTTATTTGCGTAGTAATGCCCTTTTCGCGTTTGTACGACTCGAACTTTTTATTTTTATTTTAAGTGGTACTAAAAGACTTTTGTACATTGGTGTACATAGTATTTACGAAAACAAAATTGTGGTGTTTTCTGCTTGGATGAATTCAAATTATTTATGAATAACGTGGCGTTGATACTGAATTTCTGGAGTCTAATAATAGTCTTTATTTTAATGTAAAAAATATTACGTTTTGGTCACTTTCATTTGTCCGAATCTTTCTATTTTTCCCAATAACGACTTTCAAAATCAAATCCCACAGGATTCGTAGAGCATGCATTTCTTTGATACAGTAAAATGAATTGGATAAATAAAGTAACATGGTTTAGTTGGTATATTAATATATGTTGTTCAGCCCTTTGATTTACGATACTTATTTATGATTCCATAGAACGTTAAATACTTATTCTAAGTGATTAAACCCATGACGCTGTTTTATTACCTCAGCTTCTGAATGGATGGATCCTCAGGAAGGCGAGCGAAACGTGAAAGTGAAGTTTGACATTGAGCGCAAGAAAATTCACGTGACAGACCGTGGACGGCGCCCGCTTCGTATGATCGACTTACGTTACGGTAACAAAAAGGTCCACTTCCGGGTTTGTGAACCGTCTAACTTCATCTCCGTGAGAGTTCCGGATGAGATTGATCTTGTAAGTAAAACTTCCCATGGTGTGCGTGTGCACCTTCTTATGTTCGTCTGAGCGAAAGCAATTTATATTAATAGTTATAACACGTGAGAATAAATGATGGTTAACCATGCATCACGCAAGGTCTTCCTTGATGTAATGCAAATTAAGCAATGCATAATATTCAATCAAACCGTGCAATAGCTTGCGTGGAGTACATATGCATGCGTCAAAAATGGCTTTTTTAAAAGGAATCACACGATTCTTTCATGGAATGCGACACAAACTGATTTATTGTAAAATACATCTTTTTAAGGGCTTTTCCCCTCTTAAATGCACAAAATAATGCCTGTAAATAAGCGTGGTCTTTCTTATATTTAAACCACAATTCTTTATTAAAGATAATAAAACATGGAGTTACTAAAATAAAATTGTCATCATTACACGCACGTTTTTTTTTGCGACACATTAAGTATATGATATAAGTCATGCGCGTTTATAACGGAAGTACAAGAATACTACCACGGCCAACTTATACAACACCAAATTACCTTCCTGTTTTCAGGTGCTACGCTTCGCTACCGGCGAGTTCCTCACGGAATTCATCCAGAAGCTGGAGGAGTTTCTGCGGACGTTGAAGCTCGAGCATGACCGCCAGGACTTGACTGAGCCGCTCATCATGAAAAACGCATATACGAAGGCCATGCGTAAGAAGACACTCGACAAGTTCCTCCGGGCCGTCTGCCTTGAGGTATACATGCAAAGAAATCTGATGAAAGGGAACATTCACCCATCAGGAAATTCAGATGGCGGTCTTTTGACGATCTTTTTCTAAAATATCGAATCTTAAAAAAATGCTATTTATATTTCAGCCAATCATGTGGCTCCTTTCATGAAGCATTATCGTGTCTATTTTGCTTGTTCTTATACGTATCTACATCGTATTTGGTATTTGTACAATAAAGAGACCGTCACATAAAACTGTAAATAAAAGTACTTCAAACAGCTTTATTGACAAGCACGAATGTATATCTCATAAAAATGAATAAAGTATCTTTAGTAACAATTTAAATATATATGAAAACTATTTAATATTTACGCTTTAAGATATCATCATGTTTCGCTTTCACTTTTAAAACCATGAAAGTCAGACTAATTAAAAATTGGGCGCCCATAGAATAAATATGCAGTGTTTCTTAAAAAATAGTTTGGCAATATAAAGAGCAAACCCATTTTGTTATAAAACAAAACAAAAAACACTATGATTTGACCACCTTATTTATCTTCCAGTTAATTTGTTATTTGCCTGAAACAGTCAGACATTAAGCTGAATATGTTTTGCATTTTCTATGGGCGCCCAATTTTTAATTAGTCTGACTTTCATGGACTTTCATGGAATCATACTGATGTCTCCAATCAATCGACATGTATAAATCGTTGTAGAAAAATGTAATTAGTTTTTTGAAAAATATAATGAATATTTACAGTCCTAATTAAATCATGTATTGAATGCCAAATGCACGTTCCATTATATGATTTTTATTTAAATATTTTGATAGGTTTAAGACGTAAGTTATCGTCCGCTTTTGATTCTTAAAATTACAATATTACTTCAATGCTCGCACTGCACGTAGCGCATATATGGACAGCGCGTGGGGAAAACCTGCTCTACGAATGTATCGTCCCAGATTATCTTAAAACATTGAAACTAATTCCAATACATTCAGAATGAGTTAGTATTTTTCATTTATTAACATTTGTCAAAGCGTCGTTGTTGTTGTTGATTGGATGATTTTGTGCCTGGCTCAGTCAGTGTAATTCACTGCTAAGCCGGGTTCAAGAGCAATGGCTACTGTCGTTTTCAAGTAAATCAAATTTAGGGTTAAAACAGTTGTTGCAAAGCAAATATAAAATTTTGGAATTAGTTTTTAGGGGTAAGTGGTTGCATATGAATGCATTATATGACATGCCTCGTTGTTTTAAAGGAATAGGACGCGAGCTATCGATTAAGGGGAGAAATCTCAAAAATATTGTTTGAAAGTACGACTACATCCAAGATTTATTCGGATTAACAAACGGGCTCGAAATATTGCTTGGTTATCGGCCGACTGTGAATTAACGGCTGGACAGATTTCTTTGAAGTAAATATTTTTTGAAAGGTTATTCAATTGCCCATAAAAGGAGCAATGGATGCTTTGGATTAAAGCTATTTTTGACATTTTTGCGGCCCGCAAAGGCAGGTCTATGATAAATGCTAGTTAATGACTTTGTTATGATTCCAATATCAGAGAGTGTTTTTTTTTTCATGGCTCTTCGTCAATTTTACTCTCATTAAACATGATTTTATATATTTATTTGAATATATTGGGCTCCTAGGCACATATACTATCCAGGGTACGTTACTTCAACCTGTGGTTGGACATGTTGTTTTTTAACAGTAAAATATGTGTTTAAATCATCGAACAAATGCAAAACATATTTCGCATTGCGTGTTTATCGTGCATAATTGTAAACTTCGATAGGAATACAATAAAATAGTGTGGTTTAAAATAAGTTTCGATAAAGAGATGGAATAATACAAATGTAAGTGCAACTCGTTTCAATTTCATTGTTATAAATATTGATTTAAAGTTGTCATTGAGGTAAGCGTGTCGTAACGTTTATATTAAATTATGTTTTTATTTCGATATTAATTGTTAATTTCGATATACACGATATAAATTATTAATTTCGATATACACGACATATGTATACACATGATGAACATATGCAATAAACAGGTCATTATATGGAGCAAGTGTGCCTTTAGTGGTTATTGGCACACTTGGTGTTTATTTTCACTCGGGCTAAAGACCTCGTGCAAATAACTCACCAAGTGTGCCAATAACCACTAAAGGCACACTTTCTCCATATAATAATCTATACGTTTCTTCTAGGCGAAAATCAAATCTAAGCAGAAAGTGCTATGCATTAAGCCCAGTTTTCTCAGAGCGCGACTCATGTGTACTTTCCCGTATTTTAAATCTCCTGGTAACACACATATGTTTTTTCCTTGATTCCTCGATCCAGACTGCACTTATATAATCGTGTATCGTTTAAAACATGCACACTTCCCATTAAACAGATACCAACTGTCTTACATTTACGATAGCTTTAATTGATTTAACCCAACAAGAGAAATATAAATAACCCAATATATTGCGCAGACGTTTTCCTTTTTCAGGACTATATTACAATACCTTATTGTCTTATTGTCTCCGATAATGTTACATCTGTTATGAACAAAAAAGACGACAAAACTGTTATTTTTTATACTTTCGATCTTTAAAGTCTTTCCAAATTGCAGGTATTGTCTAAACGTACATGTTCCTTATCAGTATCTAGTTTAAAAGTGCATACTCGCAGAGAATCACATTTGTAAAACTAAGACAGATGACGTTTGAGCTTGCACCTTTCCACTTGAAAGTAGACCTTTGTGAACGAGATATATTAGTTATATTGTGTTATATTCTGTAAGCGCACTCTCGGTTGTATGTGTCTCGTTTATGATATCTAACAAAGCTGTTTGTCATTTATAAATATTTTTAGATTTCAACTAATCTTTTAACTGCCTTAACACGAACGTCCGCGAATGCATTATATACCGTAACATATTGCCATGGTCAAAAATTATAATTATTGATTTTTAGCTCATCTGATTGCTCAGAAGAGCTTTTGGAATCGGTCTTTGTCCGTCGTCCGTCCGTCGTCCGTCCGTCCACATTTGGTTGTTAACACTCTAGAGGCAACACTAATTGTGCGATCTTCATGAAACTTGGTCAGAAGATTTGTCCTAATGATACCTCGGTCAAGTTCGAAATTGGGTCATGCTGGGTCAAAAACTAGGTCACTTGGTCACAAAAAAAGAGAAAAACCTTGTAAACACTATAGAAGTCACATTTCATGCCCAATCTTCGTGTAACTTTGTCAAAATGTTTGTCTTTATGATATGTTGGTTGAGTTCAAAAGTGGTTCCGGTCCGTTGAAAAACATGGCCGCCAGTGGGCGGGGCAGTTTTCCTTAGTTGGCTATAGAGAAACATTGTAAACACTCTAGAAGTCACACTTTTTGCCCAATCATCATGAAAATTGGTCAAAACATTGGTTTCATTGATATCTTGGACGAGGTTGAAAATGGTCCAGATCGGTGAAAAAAACATGGCCACCAAGGGGCGGGGCAGTTTTCGCTATATGTATATAGTGAAAACATGTTAACACTCTAGAAGTCACATTTTTGGTCCAATCTTCATGAAATTTGGTCAGAAAATTTGTTTCCTAGATACGTGAGTTAAGTTTGAAAATGGTTCCGGTCCGTTGAAAAACATGGCTGCCAGGGGGACGGGGCAGTTTTCCTTATATAAATATAGTAAATTAGGCTTGTGAACAGTGAAGAGGTCACATTTTTTGCCAAATCAGCATGAATCTTTGTCAAAACATCGGTTTTATAAGTTTTTAACTTTTATTGATATCTTGGACTAGTTTGAAAATGGTCCAGATCGGTGAAAAAACATGGCCGCTAGTGGGTGGGGCAGTTTTCTCAATATGTATATAGTGAAAACATGTGAACACTCTAGAAGTCACATTTTCGGTCAACTCTTTATGAAATTTGGTCAGAACATTTGTTTCCTAGATACGTGAGTTAAGTTTGAAAATTGTTCCGGTCCGTTGAAAAACATGGCTGCCAGGGGGACGGGGCAGTTTTCCTTATATTTATATAGTAAACAAGGCTTGTGAACAGTCAAGAGGTCACATTTTTTGCCCAATCATCATGAATCTTGGTCAAAACATCGGTTTTATTGATATCTTGGACGAGTTCGAAAATGGTCCAGATCGGTGAAAAACATGGCCGCCAGTGGGTGGGGCAGTGTTCACTATATGTGTATAGTGAAAAAATGTGAACACTCTAGAAGTCACATTTTTGGCCCAATTTTCATGAAATTTGGTCAGAACATTTGTTTCCTAGATACGAGAGTTTAGTTCGAAAATGGTTCCGGTTCGTTGACAAACATGGCCAGGCTGCCAGGGGCGCATTTTTCTCATATTTATTTAGTTAAAAAAGCTTGTGAACACTCTAGAATTTTTTTTTGCCCAATCATCATGAAACTAGGTGAAAAGATTGGTTTTATTTATATCTCAAATGAGTTCGAAAATGGTCCCGATCGGTAAAAATAAACATGGCCGCCATGGGGCGGGTGGGGCAGTTTTTCTTATATGCCTATAGAGAAACCTTGTGAACACTCTAGAAGTCACATTTTTTGCCTAATCATCGTGAAACTTAGTCTTAACATTGGTTTTATTGATATCTCGAACAAGTTGCAAAATGGCTCAGATCGTTGAAAAAAACAACACTTTTAAGCTCACCTGATTGCTCAGGGGAGGCTTTATGATTGGTCTTTGTCCGTCCACATTTGGTTTGTAAACACTCTAGAATTCACATTTCTCAAGCATTCTTTATCAAAGTTGCTGAGAAGCTATATCACCACAAGATCTCAGTCAAGTTTGATAATGAGCAAAATCGCATAAATGCCAAAATTATTGCCCTTAGATCGTCAAAATTTTCATTATATTATACAAAATCCCTGTAAACACTCCAGAGGTTACAATTTTGTTTCAGATTTTATGAATCTTAGTCATAATATTTATTTTTGTAAGCAAAGTTTGATGTTTGGTCATGAGGGGTCAAAATATAGGTCACCAGGTTCAATATTACAAAAACCTCGTAAACACTCCATACGCCAGAGTTTTGGTTCAATAATGATGAAACTTGACCAGGATGTTTGTCTGGACAAATTCTAGGTCAAGTTTGACGTTTGGTAAAGATTGAATGAACCGACTCCTCTCAGATGAGCGAATTAGGGCCATCTTGGCCCTATTGCTTTTTAAGTTTTGAATTACACACCCCAAAGAAATTAGAAATTAGACATATGTCGATAAGCATTGCAGCGAAAACCATCGGTACAAAAGTTCAAATATGGATAAAATAGACACCGTTATCAGAAAAAAGGCTCCCTCTCTTTCATACGGTACTATACACTCCCGGCCACACCATATTACCCATTAGGTCCCTTTTCCAGTACTTCTAGGTTGAAACGTGTTCATCATAGAAAAATGGTCCAAACCTTTATAAACCTAACCCAACCATCGAATGAGCAAGCTTTACATGCGGTTCGGTCTGGGTAGGTGGGGGTGGGGGTTTACAAAAATTTGGGTTTCGATAACGGGGAAGTTTTCATTTTCATTTTTTAATGATAACGCTGCCTTTTACTTTTAGTGATACATACGGTAATTAAAAGCCCCTTTTTCAGCAAAAATAATTATTTTTTGTGATGCTTAATTTTCGGACATACGGGTTTTCGTCCATAATTAATGTCTCTAAATTTTCGGACACAACAATTTAACTGCGCCATTCTACAGACTTCGGTCCTGTTTTCGATTATATTGTGACACTTCGAGCATGGAGTTTTACAACCGGATTAAGGTAATAAAGCCTGGCATGCCTGAGGGTAATGGATCATTACATTTGCGCAATTGGCTAAACAAGCATGTATACCGGTAGAAAACGATTGATTCTCCCATTAGCATTTGAAACAGTTTCGTCATATTAAGATAGCAGGATGTTTTATGTTTTTACTTTTTGGTTCTATCATATCAGGCAAGAGTTAGCAAAGCTGTGAAATTGTATTTATTTCAAAGCAGAAAAGAATAGTAAATCACAATACAATTCTTGTACATTGATTTATCAATTTTATTTCAATATAAGTATAATTTCGGTGCATTCATTTGTGTCTCTTTATTTTCGGACATCTTTATTTTATTAATATTTTTCGTATCTAATGTTATCTAAAACTTAGAGTAATTACGGTATGCATAATTGCCCTTTAGCAAATACCTTTTAACGAGTGCAACAGTTCAAATTATAGTTCTTTGGTTTAAAGAGGTGTATACCTACGCAAACAAACTGCACCATTTCAAATTCTGATTAATATTTTTATTTTAAGTTTTCATCTCGCTGACAAAAATTCGATGTGAGGACAATGTTTTTTTAACCATTCCCTCTATCTGCAACGTTGGACCAGACACTTAAACAGCGGCAACTTCATAATGGCCTAAGCCGGTGCCGTTCTATTTCATGAACCAAAAGGTCAACTTAAATCGAAAATATAAGGTTCTTCGTCTGGCTATGCTACGCTTTAAGACCCCGTACCAGCAAAATATTTTCATCGACCTGTGTCTGAAAAATGTTAATGTTCATCCCGTAAATTTGTGAAATATGATGTGGTTCACTAACAGGCGTTCAAGACGGGTACAGACATCGCGGACATCAGAAAGATCCAGTTGACCCGCACGGAGTTTGCCGAGGCTCTCGGGCTCACGCCCAACTCCCTGTTTGTTCGCAATATGTTCCTCATGGTGGACAAGGACAAAAACGGCCTCGTCAGCTTCCACGAGTTCATGACGATGTTCAACATTCTCGCGA
Organism: Dreissena polymorpha; assembly: GCF_020536995.1. Classification (NCBI taxonomy): domain Eukaryota; kingdom Metazoa; phylum Mollusca; class Bivalvia; order Myida; family Dreissenidae; genus Dreissena; species Dreissena polymorpha. The sequence goes on along the minus strand of NC_068358.1, from coordinate 72,424,559 downwards.
AAGGTTAGTACAATTCTAGTAAAAAGTTAATTTCGTGAAAGGTAAAATTCACGCGAAAGGAAAATTCAAAACTCGTGAAAGGACGTACTGTACAGTTGCATGTATATAAGCGTCTGTACTGAATCAAAATGTACTTTTGTTTGAATCGCGTTTCGTACAACCACGCAATTTCATTAAACAGTTACGAAACAAAAACACACACTTTTTAGAATACAATTCATGGACTTTGCTTATCTCACACATGTTCTTTTAAAAGTTATTATGTGCAAGTTGTTTTCTTTGTCGAAAACGTTTGATTCAATACAGCATAGTTCCCCTTGCATGCGCGTTTGTTGCTAGGTAATGCCGGTGAAAAGGCGGAGATGTTCTTCAACATGTTTGACCTAAAGAGGCGTGGTTACCTGAGTCATGATCAGCTTTCAAATATGATTAAGTAAGTACTTCAAGTTGAATGTCGGACAGGTTCAGGTTATAATAAAAATCGTGTAGTTTGCTTTGTCGTTCTATGTAGACTTAATTATTAAAACTTAAAATAATACCTATATGTAGTTTGTGCATGGGTAAATCGATTGGTTATGCAGTCATGTGCTCTGTTTCCACTGCAATTCTTATGTTCAGGCCCAGAGGCCAACGCTGTGATAAACTGACAATTTATAAGTTATTTGTTAACATTCGGCGAGTGTTCTTTCAAGGTCAATGCTTGACCTGTCTGACACCGGACTAGACGACGGCGACTTCAAGGTCCTTGTAGACTCGCTGTACCAGAAGGCAGGGCTTCAGCCGTCAAAGAACATAACTATTGTGGAATTCAAGAAGATATTTGCGTCCGGGGAATATGAACATACCTTAGAACAAGCTACGTTACAACTAATTGGTAAGTTACCCACTCCAAAATTGGGGTTAATGCTTAAGTGCTTGAGGTCAACCTTAAAGAGTAGAGCCTGGTGACTCAAAACTTAAACCGCCAGTAAAGGTAGTCAAACACAAATAAATTAATTTTAAAAGGAATGGGATTATCAAACATTTTCATTGTTTGAGCAAACCAATTTGTTAACAATTAACACATATATGAAACAGACTGTTAACATTTTGAGAAATGATAAATGATTATGTAACTTATATTTGACAACAAAAACAACTACTACTACTTCTACTACTACTACTACTACTACTGCTGCTATTACTGCTACTACTACTACTACTGCTGCTACTACTACTACTACTACTACTACTACTACTACTACTACTACTACTACTACTACTACTACTACTACTACTACTACTACTACTACTACTACTACTACTACTACTAGTACTACTACTATTTCAATTTTATATACTGTGCGTCTTTTTCTAATTTCAGGTGCAAAGCAACAGTGTAAGTGAACGCTATCTTCAAGGAAGTTACAGGTGGTTTACTTGATCGCATAACAGAAGCAAAATAAGAACAAACTTGCATTTCAATAAAACATCATGGAGAGGGTTTCTAAGATATTAGGAGAATTAACAGTCAATGAAATATTATTAGCAATTCATACAATTTTTAATAGGAGTATCTTTACTTTATTAAAATCCACGATATTGAACTAATTCCCGCAATGTTTAAAATAGAACTTAATTACAAAATATTTTATTTCTTTAACGCTTGTTGTTCTTGCACTAATCTTGTACATGTACACGGACAGCAGTTAAATAAAACCATTGCAGCTATTTATATCCGCAGCAATTCTCAATTCTGTATCTTAATCATGTTGACAAATCATGTTGCAATTCAGGGCATGGCAAGGGTCTGGGGGTGGAGCAGTCCTTTAGTATCCGCAGAAAAACGTTTATCGAAGCCTTTAGGTAAGTGGCGCTCTGACGGCGTTTACAAGTTCGTTATCGTCTCAAAGTAGTAGATACCATGGTTACTGTATTACTTTTTAACGTTTTTTTTCGTGGTTGCATTTGTTTTAGAAATTAAAACTGCTCTTAAAAGAATCCGTGTGCAGACGCTATACATAGGCATAGGCATATAAAGTATTCATTAAGTTATAATACTTATTATGATGATTAAATTAACGATAATTATAATTATAATAATTATAATAATACTAATAATAATAATAATGATGATGATGATGATGATGATGTTGTTGATGATGATGATGATGATGATGATAATGATGAAACTACTGCTGCTGCTGCTGCTGCTGCTGATGATGATTATTATTTTTATTATTATTATTACATGTATTATTATTATCATTATTATTATTAATATTATTATTATTATCAGAATACATCAAAATACTTCAGAATATGTCAGTTTATCTTCGAAAGACTTTACCACTTGTCAAGTTATGCTAATAATTGTTCGCCTTTTATCACAGCAAATCAGCGGCGTCCGATGGAGGCGCTCCCAGGCTGCAGCGCCAGACGTCGCACCTGCGGGTCAAAGTGAAGAAAAGCCGTCCCCCACCGACGGGCTTCTGGAATCACTGGAACAGCTTCACGAAATACGTGGAGAACTACCGGCGCCAGATCTTCTGGGTGTCACTCTACATTCTAATCACCGTTGGCATCTTCGCGGAACGCGCCTTCTGTAAATCGAAAATTATATACGTATATGTAATATGTTACACCATATTATGGGTGACATTTCAGAATCACATCAATCTTTTGTATTGGTGTTCAAGTTCATAATGACAAATCCAAACATCCATTAACTAATTTTAAATTAAAAGTGCTTGTTACCTAATTGCAAATTCAGTCAAAATACGGTGGATGACTCTGTGTTTTCATTTCATTTGTTTCACATAGTATATATTATACTATTTAGTCGATGTAGACAATTCACGAAAACATAGATCTTTAATTTGGGAAAAGAATCATACAAACTGCCACCAACGTATTGCTCGGTTTTGATAGAAAACAGTAATAAACTTACTGTGTATACGAGATGCTATCTCTTCACATGGGAGTAAACTAAAAGAAGTAATAATCCATGTATGTGCATATTTGTAACCATAAATAACGTGCAGTAAATAAAGTAACCACTTTCTGAGTATGAATGTTCAAATTAATATGGATATTCTTAACTGTTCGATAATCACATATTTGATGGTTCACGTTCTTCACCAATTGTTTTCATGTAGACTCTTCCTTTGAACGCATCTAGGTAACAACTAGTGAAGATTTTAACCCATTTTATTAATACAAACGATTCATTTAAGCGCATCCAGAAGATTGTGAATATTTTATTTCCATTATATTCATGCAGAATTTTAAGCTCATCTAGATAACAAGTGATGAAGATTTTTGCCCATTTTATTAATTCGAACTTTTCATTTGAGCGCATCTAGAAGATAGCCATTTTTTCCCATTAAATTCATACAGACTATGATTTTAAGCTCATCTAGATAACAAGTAATGAAGATGTTTTCCCCATTCTTTAGATGAAGTGAAGATTTTATCACACTCTATTTATGCAGATAATGATATGAGCGCATCTAAATTACAACTTGTGATGATTTTCTTCCATTCTGTTGACGCAGACTATTCATTTGAGCGCACATAGATACTTCTTGTGAAATTTTCATCCATTCTATTCATGTAGACTATTGATTTGAACGCAATTAGATACCGCTTGTGAAATTTTCTTCCATTCTATTCATGTAGACTATTGATTTGAACGCATTTAGATACGGCTTGTGAAATTTTCTTCCATTCTATTAATGCAGGCTATTCATTTATGCGCACCTAGAAACTGCTTGTGAAATTTTCTTCCATTTTATTTATGCATGCTATTCATTTAAATGCATCTAGATCAAAACTAGTTGTCACGTGAATATGTTTTCCCGTTCCATTCGTTCATACTATTCATTTGCATGCATCTAGATAACACATTATTCATTTGCGCGAAACAAGACAGCCACGAATGAAGTTTTTCTTCCATTATATTCACACAGACTATTCCTTTGAACGTGAGCACTTTGGGCTCCGCCGCCTGGCCGGATATGGCGTCTCAGTGACGAGAGGCGCCGCAAGCGGCATGATGTGGACGTTCTCGTGCCTTCTGCTGACTATGAGCCGCAACACCATCACCTTCCTGAGAGAGACGTTCCTGCACAGGTTCATCCCCTTTGACAGCTTTCACGCTTTCCACAAGCTCATCGCCTATATGGCGCTCATTTTTACAGGTAGTACAATTTCATGTTGTTTCGTCACCTTACAAAAGGCCTATTTACTGTTTCGGCATGACGACTCAATACTTTGAACACATAACTTACATGTAATGAATAAATTCGAACCATAATCAATACACCCATGAAACCATGTGTTTACAGTGATGCACGTATTCGGTCACGGTATAAACCTGTACCACATCTCCACGTGGGCTTCTGGAGACCTAAACTGTGTCTTCGGGGAGTACTTCCGGGCGTGAGTAGACACAAAAACAAATTGTACAATATTTCCGGAAAACCTGTTGGCGGCCAATTTGATCACGTTTTCTTATTCTAACTTCAAACACAAGAAATGTATCTGAAAAAAGCATTGAAATAGATTCTACAAGGTTGAATAAATGTTAAAATTGATTGGGATGGTCTTTTTTCTAACAGAAATATTCCTTTTTGGAAGCATATCCCACACACCGCTATTTATTTTTAACATTAAAAAAAGAAGCAATTCTCTGATTGGCCGACTGGAAGGTTGTACCATGAATGCCAGACTATGATTGGCAAACTTAAAGGTTGTACTATGCCAGCCAGACTTTGATTGGTCGACTGGAAGCTTGTGCAATGAAAGCCAGACTCTGCTTGGCCGACTTAAAGGTTGTACCATGAAAGCAAGGCTCTGATTGGCCGACTGAAAGGTTGTGCCTCTGAAGCAAGGCTCTAATTGGTCGATTAAAAGGTTGTCATGAAAGCAAGACTCTAATTGGTCGACTAAAAGGTTGTACCATGAAAGCAAGATTTTGAATGGTCGACTGAAAGGACGCGCCATGAAAGCAAGGCTCTGATTGCCGACTGAAAGGTTCCGTTTGGCCTAATGAAAGATTGTACAATGAAAACAAGGCTTTGATTGGACGACAGAATGGCTGCACTAATTAAATATTGTTCTTGATGCCCACAGACCAAAATGTTGATGTTTTATTGGTTGAATGGATCCATGCATGTCGTATATAGACTATCATAGATCAGTTTTATGCATGAGCTTAGATTTATATTATCTGAAGGCCTAAACAACATTTAACAAAAGAGTAAATGGAATCTATATTTCTTGCTGATAATCAATTAAGTTAATATTTACATGTATTATTATGTGTCTTTGGTCGAAGTTTTTAAATAACGCTGTTATTTAAAATTAATTTGTTAATAATAAATTTATCAAACGGTTATCTTGCATATTATATAAATGGTAAGTTTATGTATTTGTAATCGCTTTCAGCACGGACAAATTAGCTTCCTTCCATTACTGGGCATGGACGACCATTACAGGTATGTGTACACATGTGTGTATTTATTAGTTCCAAATGCAAATTGGAAACGATAAAAACAAGGCAAGAGAAAAGGGATTAGAATTTCATGACGAACAAACGACATAAACATAAAAAAGTGTTTTCAAACACACGTTTAATAATTAGTAATTACCAATTGATTCTTCAGTATCAGAACAACACGGAACTACTTGTCAATTGCTTTCCATTCACAAAAGCTCTTAAATTTAATAACTGTTATTCAAACTGGTGTATAAGGAGGAACCTACTGTAAATTTCTACGGGCAATACATTGTTTACACTATTTACCAGGACTGACTGGAATAGCGCTGACGCTCATAGTCATCGTAATGTACGTGTTTGCGACGCCGTACGCGCGCCGGAACCTCTTCAGCGCCTTCTGGACGACGCATTTGCTCTACATCTGCCTTTACGGCTTCATGCTCATACACGGATCGGGCCGTCTAGTGCAGGCACCGCTCACGCAGAACTTCCTGTACGGTCCACTGTTTGTTTATGTCGTAGACAAGCTGATCAGTATCAGCCGGAAGAAAGTTGAGATTGCGGTAAAGAAGGCAGAGCTGCTGCCATCTGGTAAGTTCTTTGAACTATGTGTCCATACCAACGGGAGTCTTATATTGAAAACGTGGTATATTGGTACCTCTCTGGCATCGGAACTTATAGGTCGTGAGGTTGATCTCTCATTAAACCATAACATATTTACCATAATTACTCTAATTTTTGGATTAGTAATCGGAAACTCATAGTTTTCGGTTAAACTCTTTTCAGGTAAAAATGATATTTTTTGTGACTCCTTTTTTCTGACACGCAAATTTCCCCATATAATCGATTGAAATGAGCACGTCCTAATTTTGGTAATCCGGTGATACTTCACACATGTGTTTTACAACACGAGGACAGTGATAAAACCTAGCAGAAGTAATTGGACCGGAACGTGGGCGTTATTTGTATAACTAGTATACGTGTAATAGACAATGACTGAAAATTTGCGAAAACTGTACTTTGGGATATTTTTGAGTATCTTAATTTTCGGACTCGGAGAAAAATATAAATATTTTTAAGTGTCCGAAAATCAAGAGTAATTACGGTATTTTTATCTTTCGCATTATACATTAACAGGGTGCAGGATCACGTGACTTTTTGGGTTTCCACCTTTTACCTTTTACGTATTCAAACGACGGTTAGTGGTGCTATATTTCAAATAACTTTTTAAAACAAGTTTTCTTAAGAATTTCAACTAGTGCATAAAACACAAATGTTCATGCTGCTTGAAGCAATGTGAAAAACATCAGATTTACTTTATAATAAGCAAGTATTCTTGTTCAAAATTCCATTTTTACTGCATTCATTGTACACGGTTATGTGACACGGAACGTGAAATTTTGTCACCGATTTCAGACGTATTAAAGGATTTATTCTTTTACTTTAGATATCGGCACAAACTGCAAGAAAACTTGTCTTTTATGAACGTATTTCAATAGCTTGAGATATTTGCAAAAAATAAGTTCTTAACGGCGTAATTACATTCTGTCCAGCCCTTGTGTACATCTCTGAAAACCCCGTTGATTCTGCACCCCGTTAAGCCCAGATGAACTGAACTAGGTGCTTAACATCGGGAACTAAAAGACCCAGAGTCGCTACTGGAGCGGTACAAGTTCTGTTTCTCCAAAGATCTATAAGTTTCTTGATACATCGTTGGTTTCTTGCACTCACCCTTATAAGCAAACTTAAATGCTATCTGAAGGAGACGACCAAACGGGAGTGGTGAACTTCACTCGATACAAATAAAACCACGCAACATTGTTTTCAAAAATATGTATCGAGGAATACTTAAGTCTGCAGGTATCGAGTCAGTAAATTATTATATTATATTTATATTGCATTACAATATAAATTATTATAGCCTCGCTCTGTCAACAGTTTTTTAGCTCACCTGATTTGCTCGTAAACACTCTAGAGGCCACATTTGTTGTCCCATCTTCATGAAACTTGGTCAGAAGCTTAGCCCCAATAAAATCTCGGCCGAGTTCGAAACTGGGTTGTGCCGGGTCAAAAACTAGGTAACTAGGTAAAAAAAACCATGTAAACACTGTAAAAGTCACATTTTATGTTCCATCTACATGTACCTTTCTCAAAAAGTTTGTCTTAATGATATCTTGATTGAATTCAAAAGTGGTTCCGGTCTGTTGAAAAACATGGCCGCCAGTGGGCGGGGCAGTTTTCCTTATTTGGCTATAGAGAAACCTTGCAAACACTGTAGAAGTCACAATTTTTGCCCAATCATCATGAAAGGTGGTCAAAACATTGATTTAATTAATATCTCGGACGAGTTCGAAAATGGTCCAGATCGGTGAAAAAACATGGCCGCCAGTGGGCGGGGCATTTTTCTCTATATGTATAATTATAGTGGCAGTTTTCCCTATTTGGCTATAGAGAAACCTTGTAAACACTCCAGAAGTCACAATTTTTGTCCAATCATCATGAAAGTTGGTCAAAACATTGATTTAATTGATATCTCGGACGGGTTCGAAAATGGTCCAGATCGGTGAAAACACATGGCCGCCAGTGGGCGGGGCATTTTTCTGTATATGTATATAGTTGCAGTTTTCCTTATTTGGCTGAAGAGAAACCTTGTAAACACTCTAGAAGTCACAATTGTTGCCCAATCATCATGAAAGTTGGTCAAAACATTGGTTTTATTGATGCCTTGGACGAGTTCGACAATGCTTCGGATCGGTGAAAAAACATGGCCGCCAGTGGGAGGGGCATTTTTCTCTATATGTATATAGTGAAAACATGTTAACACTCTAGAAGTCACTTTTTTGGCCCAATTTTCATGAAATTTGGTCAGAACATTTTTTCTTTGATACGAGAGTTGAGTTCAAAAATGGTTTCGGTCAAACCTTGTTATCGAACACTATGAAGGTCACATTTTATGCCCCCCCTCGAAGAAGAGGGGGTATATTGTTTTGCTCATGTCTGTCCGTATGTCTGTCCACCAGATGGTTTCCGAATAATAAGTCAAGAACGCTAAGGCCTATGATCATGAAACTTAATAGGTATATTGATCATGACTCGCAGATGACCCCTATTGATTTTGAGGTCACCAGGTCAAAGGTCAAGGTCACGGTGACCCGAAATAGTAAAATGGTTTCCGGATGATAACTCAAGAACATTTACGCATAGGATCATGAAACTTCATAGGTACATTGATCATGACTCGCAGATGACCTCTATTGATTTTGAGGTCACTAGGTCAAAGGTCAAGGTCACGGTGACCCGAAATAGTAAAATGGTTTCTGGATGATAACTCAAGAACGCTTATGCCTAGGATCATGAAACTTCATAGGTACACTGATCGTGACTCACAGATGACCCCTATTGATTTTCAGGTAACTAGATCAAAGGACAAGGTCACGGTGACCCGAAACAGTAAAATGGTTTCCGGATGAAAGCTCAAGAACGCTTATGCCTAAGATCATGAAAGTTCCTAGGGACATTGATCATGACTTGCAGATGACCCATATTGATTTTCAGGTCACTAGGTCAAAGGTCAAGGTCAAGGTGACCCGAAATAGTAAAATGGTTTCCGGATGATAACTCAAGAACGCTTATGCTTAGTATCATGAAACTTCATAGGTACATTGATCATGACTTGCAGATGACTCCTATTGATTTTCAGGTCACTAGGTCAAAGGTCAAGGTCACGGTGACTCAACTTAGAAAAATGGTTTCCGGATGATAACTCAAGAACGCTTACGCCTAGGATCATGAAACTTCATAGGTACATTGAGGTGACCCACAATAGTAAAATTGTTTTACTCAATAACGCTTATGCCTATGATGATTAAACTTCATAGGTACATTGATCTTGACTTTCAGATGACCCCTATTGATTTTCAGGTCACTAGGTCAAAGGTCAAGGTCACGGTGTTTCAACTTAGAAAAATGGTTTCCTGATGATAACTCAAGAAGGCCTATGCCTAGGATCATGAAACTTCATAGGTACATTGATCATGACTTGCAGATGACCCGTATTGACTTTCAGGTCACTAGGTCAAGGTCACGGTTACTTGACACAGTAAAATGGTTTTTGGATGATAACTCAAGAAAGCTTACGCCTAGGATCATGAAACAATATAATGGTCAAGTTGATAGAATTTTCTTATTAAATCAATCAAAAATGGAATTTATCATGTAGATTTTTTGAACACCTTATAACTTTGTTATCCATCTGACATGTGTGCATTATAATCATTGCATCTTTTTAGCTCACCTGATTGCTCAGGTGAGCTTTTGTGACCGGTCTTTGTCCATCGTCTGTCCGTCCGTCCGTCCGTCCAAATTTGTTCGTAAACACTTTAGAGGCCCCATTTATTGTCCGATCTTCATGAAACTTGGTCAGAATCTTTGTCCCAATGAAATCTCTGTCGAGTTCGAAACTGGGTTGTGCCGGGTCAAAAACTAGGTTACTAGGTCAAAAAAAGAAAAAACCTTGTAAACACTGTAGAAGTCACATTTTATGCCCAATCTTCATGTAACTTTGTCAAAATGTTGTCTTAATAATATGTTGGTTGAGTTCAAAAGTGGTTCCGGTCCGTTGAAAAACATGGCCGCCAGTGGGCGGTGCAGTTTTCCTAATTTGGCTATAGAGAAACCTTGTAAACACTCTACAAGTCACAACTTTTGCCCAATCATCATGAAAGTTGAACAAAACATTGGTTTTATTGATATCTCTGACGAGTTCGAAAATGGTCCAGATCGGTGAAAAAACATGGCTGCCAGTGGGCGGGGCATTTTTCTCTATATGTATATAGTGAAAACATGTGAACACTCTAGAAGTCACATTTTGGCCCAATTTTCATGAAATTTGGTCAGAAAATTTGTTTCTTTGATATGAGAGTTGAGTTTGAAAATGGTTCCGGTCAGTTGAATAACATGGCCTGCGAGGGGGGGGGGGAGTTTTCTTATATTTATATAAAACCTTGTGAACACTCTAGAAGTCACATTTTTTGCCCAACCATCATGAAACTTGGTGAAAAGATTTGTTTTATATATATCACAAAATTAATGCCATAATTATTGCCCTTAGATTGTCCAAATTTTCATTATATTATACAAAATCCTTGTAAACACTCTAGAGGTCACAATTTTGTTTCAGATTTTATTAATCTTTGTCATAATATTTATTTATGTTAGCAAAGTTTGATGTTTGGTAAGGGGGGTCAACTCAAAATATAGGCCACCAGGTCAAATCTTACAAAAACAAAACCACTCAATATGCAAGAGTTTTGGTTCAATAATGATAAAACTTGACCAGGATGTTTGTCTGGACAATATCTAGGTCAAGTTTGATGTTTGGTAAAGATTGAATGAACTGACCCCTCTCAGATAAGCGAACTAGGGCCATCTTGGCCCTCTTGTTTTATAAAAGATGTGCATAATTTGTCGTCTCAGACTTTGTCTAGCCCGCACAAGCTTATCAGGGACCAATTTTTCCGTTTTATGACATCTTTCATTTAAACAAAGCCTCTTCTAATAAACAAATCCAGTTAAGACGGAAAGTGTCGTCCCTGATTAACCTGTGAGGACTTCACATGCTAATCTAGGACGACACTTTACGCACATGCTTTAAACTACCTTTTCACAGAGCGCGACTCAGTTAATCCGAAGTCTGCACAGGCTTATCAGGGAAGACACTTTCCGCTTTATTCTATCTTTTATGTAAAGATAGTATCTTAGCAAAAATCCTATTATTAAACAACCTTTTCACAGAGCGAGACTCAATCAATTCGCACCACTCGTTTAGGGTCAGTTTGCCTGCTACAGATGCTACTTTCCATGAATGCTCGTCTATGCCAGCAAACAGATCCGCCGTAAACCATAACATACAATCATAATGATCATTTACTTTCACAAAATAGTTACATTCCTGTTTTTGTTATGTATCATTACAGATAAAAGGTATATTAATAAATTAATACTGACAACTCCCTTGCTTCTCTTTAGTTTCCTTCTCGACACCAATCTGTCTACACTATCAGCGTGTGTATTATCATGTTTTGTTTAATTCAAGTTCACTCTTACAGTTATGAGTCGCATAAGTGTATGTAGTGAATTGATTTTATAAAGGATATCAAGGGTTGATGTTACTTGGTATCACTGGAAATCCATGAATTGATCTTCATTATCTCCTCAGATGTGCTGGGTCTGACCTTTAAGCGTCCGTCCAACTTCGAGTACAAGTCCGGCCAGTGGGTCCGTATCGCCTGTCAGGAGCTGGGCACGAGCGAGTATCATCCTTTTACACTAACTTCCGCTCCAAACGAGGAGCACCTTAGCCTCCACATCCGGGCGGTGGGCCCGTGGACAATGAACATGCGCAAAACGTACGACGCCAACACCAGGGATGACAAGCCTTTCCCCAAGGTGAAGCATGTTTCTGGTGCTAGTAAAACCACTTACTTTCGATATATTAGTTTATTAATTAATAAGTTATGTGATTGATTGGTAGACTGACTGATGGAACAATTGCTTCGTCGATTGAGTGATTGATTGATTGATTCCAGCTGTACCTGGACGGCCCGTTCGGCGAGGGACACCAGGACTGGTACCGGTACAAAGTATCCGTGCTTGTGGGCGGGGGCATAGGCGTGACGCCCTTCGCCTCCATTCTCAAGGACATCGTGTTCAAGTCGCGCACTTCCGCCGTGCGCTTCCCGTGCGAGAAAGTCTACTTCCTGTGGGTGACGCGCACGCAGAAGCAGTTCGAGTGGCTCACCGACATCATTCGCGAGGTAAGTTAAACAGAGCGCTTTCATATACTAACATAAGCTAATGACGTGTTTTTTCTTCTTTTATTGAAGAGGCCGGTAGAAGACATCAAGCACTTAGAATCAGAAAAAAGTATTAAGTTTTCTCTTTAATTAAAAGCCTGTTACCCCAGGTACGTTCGTCCTCGTATTATAAACAGCTTTCCACAAAATACCATTCTTAACTCTTTTTGCCACAATAAGGGGAAACTAACCCATTATTACAGTTGAAAAGCCCCTCTGCACTTAAAATTAAGTACGCATTGTTTGTTGGGTAAAGGATAATCAACATTCTCAGTTTTAAACCTTATTATGGATTGTATTCTTATCACTTAAAAGACCTATATATCTCTACATTTAAGAGTTATTTTATTATGTTTGACATTGAACCTATGTGTGTAAACATGAATACAATTGCATATGTTTCAGTTATATTTGTTTGGCTTGAATTAAAGAACATTCATGTGAAGATTTGTTTTGACTAGAAGCATACTTTCCAAAAGGTAGAAAATATATCTTTAAAGGATCACTCAAATTAAAGATGTAAACTTAATGTTTCCGTTTTTGTATTCCAATTATCAGGTTGAAAACAACGACCCGAACAATCTGGTGAACGTTCACATCTTCATTACCCAGTTCCAACAGAAGTTCGACCTCCGTACTACCATGCTGGTGAGTGGCACGTTATACTGAAAGAGGAGTAGACGTGTTAGTGGTTTAAACCTTCTTAAAAACTCGCTGAATCGAATTATGCGCACTATAAAGTCTATATTATGAGAATAATTCAAAAGCAAATTAGGTGCACTCCATTGTTCATTTGTTTAACTGGTTTGTAAATGTATGAGTCGATCCTACTAAAAGCGTCCTTATATTTTTCCGGAACCAGAACCATTCACGGCAATATGCATTTTGTTTAAAACGTAATGTGTTAGTAGAAGAAGAGAACATTTTGTATTTTAAGCTGTAACCGTGAAAACTCTTTTTTGATTCCAGTATATTTGCGATCGAACGTTTATGAACAGTTGTTTTAAAAAATTCCGTATTAAGATAATTCCTATATAAACTGCGCATTTTGCACTGATCAAACTCCTGTCTGTTTTCAGTACCTCTGCGAGCGACATTTCCAGAAGGTTTGTGGCAAGAGTCTGTTCACCGGGCTCAAGGCCACAACGCATTTCGGTAGACCAGAGTTCGAGGCGATCTTTAAGTCCATCCACCACGAGCACCCCAAGGTAAAGTTAGGCGCTCGGTTCATCAGAGTGAATTCTGTTTGGTTTAGTATATTTTATCGTTAAATTACGACTTCTCTATGGTTTCATAGGAACTAAGAGACATTTGTATTCTCTACCTTTGATAATATTCGTGAACCCCGATGCAACCTGTTGTAATGTGTTGACCGTTTCTTCGGGATATATACAATGGCAACAAACACCAGTGGTATTTTTCAACACAAGGATTTCGATGGGGCTTTCCTTAGCCGTTTGATTAGATACTCAACTTCCTTAATTAAAACTGGAATCAATTAATATTTACACTAGTAACGATTTATAATTATTGTATCATTCGAATTCGTTTAATCACTTTAAAAGCCGGTTTCATTTGCCATGTGTGACTTGGGTCGACATGGGTTGACTTTGGTCGGCTTGGGTTGACTTGGGTCGACTAGGGTGTGTTGGGTTGATTTAAGTTGACTTGGGTCGACTTGGGTCGACCTGGGTTGACTTGGGTCGACTTGGGTGTCTTGATTAACTTGGGTCGACTTGGGTTGACTTGAGGTGTCTTGGGTTGACTTGGGTCGACTCGGGTGTCTTAGGTGACTTGGGTCAATACGGGTGTCTTACACCTTTGGCAACGAGTCTGCAGTGTCCCCTGTTTGCGTTTTGCAAGGCAGACAATCGGCCAGTGTAGTACAAGCGACACTAAGTAGCTTGACTCAGGCTGACCTACGAGACCTGACACGTGCACTTACTTATATTTCCGATGGAAACCTGTGACCCGGACTAGTATATGAGTCTCTAGGCTACCCAGCAAGCTATGGTATGTTATGCGCAAAGTTGCCTGCGTCACCCCACTCAAAAGGCATCCAAAGTCACAGAAATGTCCCTGGCTTAGGCTGACCTAAGAGACCAGAAACGTGCACTGTGTTATATTATCAAAGGAGACATGTTACCCGGACTAATATATGAGTCTCAAGCTTACCCAGCAAGCTATGGTAAGTTATGCGCAAAGTTGCCTGGGTCACCCCCACTCAAAAGGCATCCAAAGTCAGATACTTCCAATGGTTTATGGTCTCTAATTACTACAACGTATTTAACGTTGTGATCTGTTCGGCAATCGAACGCTGACTGCCTGCACCTTTTTCTTTTTTTTCATAATTTTTTATCGAGTGCACCGGGATTGTCTCCCATATGGCCATCGCCCCCAGAAAGACGTGTTAGTTGGTTACGGGGGATAGTGCAAGATACAGGAGACACCCCGTTCCAGAGGTGACCCTGGGTCTTTTAGTGCCCGGTGTATAGCACCTAGTACACTGCACCTCGGTTTAACGTCTCATGCGAAAGACGAGTTAGTAGGTTAGGTGCAGCGGGGGATCGAACCAGCGATCTCTGGATTGTGAAGCCAGTGTGTTACCACTAGACCACGGATCCGCTACACTGCCTGCAACCAGTAGAGCAGCACTTTAAATACTGATAGTTCACGTGACCCGCTTGCTAAAGACATCACCCTACTATTTCATTTCATGAAAACACAACCCAACCGTTTTAAACAGTAATTGTATAATACTGTGACTATATTATGTTTCACATATTGTGCATCTTTAAAACCGACTTGTATTTTTAAATCATTAAATTGTGTACATGAAAATACAATGATCAATTCAAAATGCAGACGCTATTTGTGTGGGACTTACCGAAAATTCAAGTACTTGAACGCAGGAAACGTACTTTCGTTTTAATGTAAATACTAGGAATAAACTCAAATAATAATGAACCTAAATGATAAAGTACCGGCAAAAATCGTCACACTATCTCCGAAATGGGACATACATGTATACAAACATGAACTATGATATTGACTTTTTCAAAAGGAGCATACCGTGGGAACGGGGACATTTTTTCATCATATTAAATGTTTATTCTGCAATCATCTCACGTTACCTAGGCAGTATGAGGCAAAAAGCATACCCGTAGCCAGGGGGTGGGGGTGCGTTGGTTGCGTTCGCACCCAATGTTTTTTGACGAGTAAAAAAATATTTGAACTATAAGATGCACCCAACTTTATTCGACGCAAAAACGATTATTTATATTTTCCCGGAATCCAGTGAGTCTTCGTATTTAAGCGTTACAGTAATGTTGAATTCAATATGTTACCGACATGAGAGAACATTTAAAATTATTATTAACGGAATGTTATGCCAGCTTCCGAAAATGACGGAAATCAAAAGACACCCGTCGACTATTGCCAAAGACTAATGAGTCACTGGTTAATGATTTTGCATTATACCACGATTTATAACAATTAACGATTGTACAGAGCATTTTCGACACACTGCGTTGTCTTTTTGTTATATCCCCGTACAACTATTTTCGGATCACCTTAAGGGTTTTCAGACAAAAGATATCAGCTATGCTCAAAAAAGGATATTTTTTGTTGTTGTATGGCAAGAAAACAAATCATTTCTACAAAGAAATGTATCTTTTTTGTAGTTTACCAACACCTTATGGCATCTGTTCTGCTCCACATACAGACATGCCCACAATGTTTTAATTATGTCAAACTTGACACTAGGAAATATGCCATACTCTGAAACAGTTGTTATTATGAATTTAAAACGTTATAACATATATGATCAGGTGGACGTTAACGTTAAATATTCATTAACTGTGACGGATCTTGAACATATGGGCAAATAAGTCCATATTTGTTCTTCAACGTCCTGTTATACATTATTAAAGGGGCCTTTTCACAGATTTTGGCAGTTTTTAACTTATTCATTAAATGCTTTATATCGATAAATGTAAACATTGGATCGTAAAAGCTCCAGTAAAAAATCAAGAATAAAAATTAAAAAAAGGAAAAGAACATTGCCCGGACCAGGTTTCGAAACAGTGACCCCTGGAGTCCTGCCAGAGTCCTGAAGTAAAAACGCCTTAGCCTACTGAGCTATTCCGCCGAGTACATATACATGAAGTATTTTATACCTTATATAAGCAATCTTCGTAGTTTCACAAAATTTAACGACAAAAACAGAACTCTCCAAATTATTCAATCGTTTCGCGTTGCAACGCTTTATAATTTTTAGGTTTTAAAATCGTCAAAAGATGCATATAATGGCTATATTAGACCATGGTAAATGTTCAGTATTACTGTTTCCTCACAAATATCATAACTAAAACGAAAATTTGCGAATCTGAAACAACTTTTTTCAATTTTGTCAATTTACCAAAGCGTGAAAAGATCCCTTTAATAAGGGCTTTGAGACGATAGGATCAGTAGTTTGTGCCCGAGTTTGTGGTTTAAAGTGTCTTTATGAAGCCGTAATTGTTGTATTTTGAAATTCGTTTGGAAATTGATAAATAAGTTGTTAAAAATAATTTAAAAAAATACAATTAACCAGTTATAAAATTTTTATTTCTGTTTAGTATTGATGAAGATTAGAGACGACCCAGTTTTGTTAATCAGTGCTTCTTGTACAAAACACTATTAGCCCGTTTAGAGCAATGCTAGGCCTCGGGTACTATCCATAGTAGCAGACAAACAGTTGTTTTCAAAAAAGTCAATTTTTTCCTTTTAATTTGCTTGATTTAGGAATGGTAGAATTTTGGAATAGTAAAATACACCAATGTTATCAAGATTCCAATAAATAATGATATTGTATACCGTTCTTATTGTTGATTTTATATTTTATCAATGTGTTGTTGCATATGTAAACAAAGTGTGTGTGCGCATACTAGCTTCGGGTATAAAATAATGTATTTCCGTGACTGATAAAAAAGGTGGTTATTGAAAAACGGCAGTGGGGAATACATGTTTGTTATATCCTATTCATGTCGATCAGTCACTGAGTATAGTCAAAGATTGAATGTGAATTTTCATATAAAAATGCTCTATAACTTCAGTCTCTGAATTCAGATAAAAAGCCACCAAAATGCAGGATTGTACTTTTCATTTTCAAACTTTTCTAGAGGGGGGACTTCCAAACCCCCAATTGCATCAGGGGGGCATCCCCTCCCCCACCTACCGCTTCGCCACTTCGTTGCTCAATAACCATCGTTGATGGGAAAATTCGCACCCCCCCCCCCCTTTTTAAAACTCTGGCTACGGGCCTGAAAAGCATGGTTTCCACTTTTAAGTTGTTACGCGTGCATTCCATTGTATACTAGGTATTGAGCACATAAGGGTAATCTCCCGTTACAGTGTACAGAATCAAAGGGGTCTTCAGTGATTTACACACGGGCTTGACAGAATGTAAACACACCTTACGGAACATTATTTTTACAAATATATCAAGTTATTGAAATACATTTGCAAAAATCTTTAGTGCATAAAAGACAGTTGTTCTTGCAGTTTGTGTCGATATCTTAAAGTATAAGAATAAATCCTTGAATACGTCTGACATCGGTGACAAAATTTCACGTTGCGTGAAGCGTAATCGTGCAGTATACATGAAATGTTTTAACAAGAACACAGTTTTTTAAATAAAACAATTCTGATGAATTTCACATTATCAGCAGTATACAAATCTGCATTTTATGCACTAGTTGAAATTCTTTAAAAAGCAGCACTTACCGGTGTGTTTACTTCCATTAACGTTTAATTGGGAACCCAACAAAGTCACGTGACCCTGCACCCTGTTGATTATAGCTATACACTTTGAACACCACATGGTATACACGACTCTGGGTAAATTAATGTGCTCGCCATTTAATTATAATGCTTAATTAATAGGCGGCTTAACTATTTGCAATACAACGTTTGTGTGTTCAGTGAAACTTATTGGCATTAATAACGCTTTTTACATTATAATGCACCCTTGTACCTGAGTTGCTCTTCTCTTAACCTTAGCAATGCAGCATTTCATTCGTTCATCTACGCATGAATTCCCCAGCCTATTAAGAACAAGCAAGGAAACCTTCTTTTTCGCCCATTCGTCCATAACAAAATCATTCCTTAACAACAACTAAAATGACGCGTAGAGTTTGTCAATGTCAGGCCTAAGCTTGGACCTGGCAATGAACGTCATGAACCTTGTCCATAAATCAGTCAGTAATTGAAACTATTTGATGCATACAATTTGAAGTGAATTGCAGAAAATTGTATGTCTTTAAACGATCTTACCGCAATATTGCAGGTTCAGCAAGTGGGTGTGTTCAGCTGCGGACCGCCCCCTATGACCCTGAATGTGGAACACGCATGCGCGGCAATGAACACATACACGGACTTCCCAAGCTACATTCACCACTTTGAAAACTTCTAACGCATGCGCACTTTGCATATGGAAAAACTTACAAATGACGGAATCTCTGTCGTAACTGTGCCATATTTTTGTACATTGTGCCTTAACTTAAGCTGCATTCTTAAGTTGAAGACGATATTTATGTAATATTGCAAATGGGAATTTGCATTGGTGTCACTGGTTGTAAATAAGATTAATGCTTTCATACAATTGTTGAGATTAATGCCGTTCTTTTTGTCACAGTTTACATATATATCATGATGTTTTGCTTCTTCCATATATATCTTGCCGATTTGTTCTGATGAAGACAGTAACTCAACTCCAAAAAACAACTCCAAATGAGTTGGAATTTGATAAAGATGAAACAAGAGAAGGGATTTATCAGCCTTTCCATTTCGTAGAAATGTTTAGCATTTTGTTTTAAGGGACTGAATTAGTATCGATTCTAGTCTTAATAATATTCCTGCCATTGATTGTTTTCATATTCATACATTTCATTTACGGTTGACAGTATTAATACTTCCTGGTATTGTTTTATCAAACTACTCATGTCTTAATTTACATCCAAACAAACACTAATTGAACAAACTGAACAATACTATAAATTTATGATCATGCCCCTTACAGCTTACGTGTGTAGCGATAATAAATAGTTGTTTACGTAGATTTCATTTTAAAATAAATTTTATATATTTCATTTACTTTTTATGGTTGCATGGATTACTGAAGAGCACTTATGCATATTGAAGTTTAATTCCAATAACAATATTTATGTTTTTGTGTTACATATTTAATTTTTGTCGTCTATAACTTTTACCGCTACAAGTAGAAATATTTGGTTATTGTTAACAAAAATTAAAAACAAATGGCATTTTAAGAGATACTTGTGTACAAGTAAGTTTCATTAGCATTTATTTTACAGTTGTCGCACCACGTATTATATCTTGTAACGAAATAGTCTTTTGGGAAATATCGCGTTCAATGATGAGAATATTGTTTTCTATATTTATAATAATTTACTTTTCTATGTTAAGTATTTAATACGGTATTAAAAATTTAAAACATAATTATGACAATTTGCATGTTTCTGTCTAACAATACTACGTATATGTTTGATTTTCATATCATCAGATTTAACATGCTACCGTATAAACGCTTAGACATATGGATGAATGATATAATATAATCCGTTTACTCTTAACTATGAAATAAATGAGCCACTTTGTAAAGATCCAAACATTAAACCATCAGAGCAAACTATACACGTAGTATGTTTTGTGGTGCGTGTTAAATGTAATTAATGTAATTAAAATGTAACTTATTCTTTTTAAAACAATATTTATTATTGAATTTTGTTCCATTTAAATAAAATCGGCACGTCACTTCCTCCACTTTATCCTGTATTAATCGCATCATTTAAACCAGTTGGTGTCAATGTTTCGTAGCTATATTGTATTATTGTATTGAGTCCAATCAATTGCTTTATTTAGGGAATTATTGACAAGCTGCTTTTTCTGTTTTCGTTTTAAGGGGAGTCCGATCTCCTATACTCATTTTTGATACGCTATATTTACAATTTTCGTTAAGTGCTCGTTACCCAATGACCCTATGCTGTCATCGCTTTATAGTCCCTAAAGTATGTGACTGTCGCTGTTCTTGCACAGATGACATTTTATCCAGGCGGACTTTATGTCACTGTACGCGCGGGTTTCTGTTTGAGTTGATATATCCAATTTGCATCTACTACTAGAAGTCATATCGGAATGTCGCTTCCCCTAGTCTAACATTCTTATTAATTGTTTTTATGTATTTGCGAGTCACGTTTCTCTACCTTTAACGTTCGTTACGTGGGAAGTTCTAATTGCGTGTTTTTGTCCGTTACGAATTGCGATTTATTTTTGTTTTGTCTGTTCTCATTCTTAATTATAAAATTGGTTTATCATTTGCAATATTAGGTATATTTCTTTTCTACTTTTATTTATTCCTATAAAATCATTTATTCCTATACAATTTTGCTATGCTACGTCACAGTCGGTTTCATGGAATTTTAATTATAGTGATTTTGATCAATTTCCACAAATGTGTGCTTTGTCTTGTGCATTAATGCTTATTCACTTTTTTTGTAAAATTACAAAATAATAAAATTAAGTTACAGCTTCATTTGCATTTGTCGTTGTCTTTTGAAAACAACAACATGAAAGTTGTGGTGAACAATAAAATAAATAAAAAGACAACCACGATGCCTTAAAGTGCTTGTTGAAGATATTACACTTGTTCCGAATATCGAGCTGGGCTAATATCGAGCCAGCTCTGACATCGACATTCAGCCCTAGTTCCGAATATCGAGCTGGGCGAATATCGAGCCAGCTCTAACATCGACATTCGGTACTCGTCCCGTATATCGAGTTGGGGTGAATGTCGAGCTAGTTATGACATCAATATTCGACACTAGGCCGGAATATCAAGCTTAGGCGAATGCCGAGCGATCTCTGACAGCGACATTCAGCACTAGTCCCAAGTATCGAGCTGGGCGAATGTCGAGCCAGCTCTGACATCGACATTCAGCACTAGTCCCAAATATCGAGCTGGGGCGAATGCCGAGCCAGCTCTGACATCGACATTCGGCACTTGGCTGGACTATCGAGCTTAGGCGAACGCCGAGCAAGCTCTGACATCGACATTCAGCACTAGTCCCGAATATCGAGATGGGGCGAATGTCCAGCCAGCTTTGACATCGACATTCGACAAAAATCCCGAATATCGAGCTGGGCGAATGTCGAGCCAGCTCTGACATCGACATTCGGCACTAGTCCCGACTATTGTCTTTCCTCTGTAAAGATGCAAGTAAATTCCTGATTTGCCAACTACATAATTGTAAGAATTTATCGTTATCAGATCAGAGTGCGTATTGTTTTCATTCATTGCATACACCATATCATGTCTTATTCAATCTGTAATACATCTCTTTTATGCATGAGAATTGATTCATTAGATATAACATCACCAAACTGACTGTAAATGTATAGGTCCAGCTTATGGTAAATTAATAAAATTGACATTTCTTAGCTCACTTTATATACATTTATCGGTGTGTGATTTTCAAAACTATTAATCAAGTTCCTGTATTTGGCATATGGATATCCTGTGTGTAACATGGACGGTGAGCGCTTTGATTTTCATTTGAAATTTCAATATGTTGTTTGAGTAAACGAGAATCATACGCTCGGTTGCCCCAGTAAGTAGGACGCCGTGCTACTGATCAGGTGGTCATGGGTCCGAACCCCGCATAGGTACATGTTTTCTTCACTTTAAATCAGATCCACACTTACATAGACAGACAGACAGACAGACAGACAGACAGACAGACAGACAGACAGACAGACAGACAGACAGACAGACAGACAGACAGACAGACAGACAGACAGATAGTTTATTCAGACTTATACAACAGTACATCGTCTTTAACTCAAATATACAAATTATTTTCTGTCATGTGAATACGAGTAATAACATAACATTATGTAACATAAAAGTCAATTACAAAATACAAATACGAATACGAATAAACACAATATATGTCAAGACAACGTAAGTTTTATCGAGGGGTGATGAAATCTATCAAACAGTATTATTTAGTAATGTATTTCTTATGACTAAAGCTTCTTTGATATATTTACATACTTTTGAAATTATTAATCTATCACTTGAAACTAATAACTTGTTTAATTTATACACAGATGGGTTAATATAAAATTTACGACTAATATATCTTTTTTTTAATCTATATAACAGTGGCATATACATTTAAAATGGTATTCGTCTTCTAAATCAACGGAATTACAACACAAACAATAACGCTCATTTCGTGGAATGTTGTTCTGAGCATATCTGCCAGTGTTGGATTCTCAGTGGATGTGCAGAGATTCTTAATCTTACAAAAAATAAACGCAGACGTCTAGGAGGTAAGTCTAAATAGTCTCCGTATTTAAAAGACGATTAATACATTTTATACATTTCTAATACAGAACTGTTATTCATTTTACCATTCCATTCTTGTTTAACATTATCAACAAGTCGGCATTTGAACTCTCTAACAAAACTATTTACTTGCGCAACGTTTGGATTTTAAAATACATAACTAAATCCATAATTATTTAAAATCTTCTTAACATCTGTGACCCAATTTTTATAACCGTTATTACAATCATTTAAAGCTTGTTTGTAAACAATATGCATTATAATATTTTAATTGAGAAGAATTTCAAACCACAACTTAATAATTTTAACATACCTGTTTACAAACAATGGGTATCTACCTAATTCTCCATAAACAGCAACATAACATATATTTATTTTAACTTGAAGCAATCGTTTGCAAAATTTTAAATGTATGCGTTCAATATCATCTGACTTTGTGAAACCCCACACTTCTGAAGCAAAATTTAATATAGAACCAACAAAGAAGTCAAACAACTGACAGAATATTTTTGGTTTTATATCAAAGTCATGACTTTTTATCAATAATGTATTCAATGCTTTAAGGGCTTTACCAACCAAATGTTCTTGGTTTAATTTAAAACTTCCAATGTAATTCAACACCGTGCCTAAATAGTTAAAGTTATCAATAACTTCAATATCATTACCGTTGTATGACCATTTTTCATTTTCTTTTAATCCTCCTCTTTTCCGAAATACCATTATTTTAGTTTTTGAAGTGTTTACATTTAGCATCCAAGCATTGCAGTATACATATAACTTATCTAAGTGTGATTGGACTTCAGCAGGTGACTTGCCTAAAATAGCCATGTCATCGGCAAATAATAATAAAATCAACACAATATCATCTATACTCAAACCAGAGTTAATGTTATCTTGTAGGTAAAGTTCAAGATCTTCAACAAATAAAGAAAACAAAATCGGCGACATTACCTCCCCTTGCCTCAGTCCAACCGCATAACTAAAATAATCTGACTAAGATGAACATGATTTAACACGTGACTTAATACTCGCATACATATCCTTCACTATTCTAAGCAATTTACCTTTTATACCAGACTTAAACATTTTCAACCATAATGCATTGCGGTATATACTATCAAAACATTTTAACAAATCGACGTGTATAACATAAAAACATTTATTTTCATTTAAACAAATGTGTACAATCGACATCAATATATAAATAGCATCAATAGTTGAATAACCTTTTCTAAATCCGAAGTGCGTATTCGAAATAATAGTGTTTTCATTGCAAAAAGTTTCAATGCGCTTGTTTAAAATCGTGGTAAATAATTTTGAGAAGCAACTTACTAAAGTAATCCCTCTATAATTATTAACATCATTAGCAGCAGCTTTTTATGTAAAGGGATTATAACCCCTTCTGTCCATTTATCGGTAAAGAAGCCAATACAAATACAAATATCACAAAAATGCAGACAAAATATCACTACATTCAAGAAAATATTAATTCAACATACAATCACTACCCGATTACATTTGTACTTATTTTGCTTTAAATGTTTAATCGCATTGCGAACTTCCTCAACAGATATAGGTACGTCAAGTTCTGGGAATGCAGAATTTTCTACATTAAAATCATTATTTAAGCAAAAATCTTCTGCTTCGTTATTACACAAATCAGACGTATTGCTACTGAGGTTTTCAAAACAAGATGTAAATTCTTATAACAATATTTTATTGTTTACATAGACCTTGGTTGAGGAACTGAGTTAATGATAATCGACCTTTGATATATTTTTATGGAAATACAATATATGTGTTGCTGCTTTCAACGAAGGTTGCTTAGCTCGATACATCTATCAGCATTTTAAATGACATGTTTGAATAAATCGCAAGCCAGTTTGACAACAGCAGCAAACAATTTATATTATGTACGTGAAGAAATTTAACTTTATCAATATAATTAAACAAAAATAATGTACGCATTTGCATTATCTCCTAAATCAGATGTGTTGGGTCTGACCTTCAAGTGTCCTTCCAACTTCGAGTACAAGTCCGGCCAGTGGGTCCGTATCGCCTGTCTGGAGCTGGGCAAGAGCGAGTACCATCCATTCACGCTCACTTCCGCCCCAAACGAACAGCACCTAAGCCATCACATCCGGGCAGTTGGCCCGTGGACCATAAACATGCGCAAAACGTACGAAGTCAACAATCGTGTTGATAAACCCTTTCCCAAGGTGCGTGTGGTTCTAGTGTCGTTAAGGTCATTGGAACAAAATAGAAACAGTTTTCTTGAAGTTGAACTGTTAACTTAAACAACTGTTAATAGTGTCAATACAGAGCCCTGAATAGTAGTATATCTTCTTCCATTTCCATTAAGACGGAATAGTTTTTCTGTTTGTTTAATGTTTATTCAATTTACATATGTATTGCTTATGCAATCAAGGTAATTTTGATGTAAGATTTGCCATCGATTAGAACACTGATAATGTGTATTCCCCTTCGATGACACACGTATTACTGGAAAAAAGTAGTGCTTTTACTGTTTGATTGTTATGTATTTCAGTGTTCCGAGTTTGCAATAACAGTAATTAAATAACCATTATTATGTCGATACATTTATTACTTGATTTTTTTAAGCGAGTAGTTGATTTATTTATTAATCGATTAAATAAATTGAGTACTAGATAAGTTGTTTAATTCATTGAGTAATTGCTTAATTGATCGATGTATTGATTGCTTGATTGTTCGATCGTTTGTTTGTTAATTGGATTTATTGATTGATCGATTGATTTCAGCTGTCCCTGGACGGCACGTTCGGCGAGGGACACTAGGACTGGTACTGCTACAAAGTTTCCGTACTCGTAGGCGGGGGCATAGGGGTGACTCCCTTCACCTCCATTCTCAAGGACATCGTGTTCAAGTCGCGCACTTCCGCCATGCGCTACCCGTGCGAGAAGGTCTACTTCTTGTGGGTGACGCGCACGCAGAAGCAGTTCGAGTGGCTCACCGACATCATTCGAGAAGTACTCGCTCTAACGCTTGGACTTTTATTTTTTTGTATGCAATATGTGTTGTAGTTCAAAGTCTGTTTGAAGTCCGAATGGTGAGATTAAGTTGAATTGTTGGTAGACCGGGTCAAGCGAAATTGTCACAAATAATATTTCACTTTTATTTGGCGAGGGGCGCAATTTAGCCATGTATTAATCTTTTCCATATTAGCAGCTCTCAAGTTGTTAGTAAGTTTCCAAATATCCTCACGTGTGTGTATGTTTAGTCTAAAACGAGAAAGGCTACAAGAGGATGCATAGATTGCATGTACATCTGTGTGTTCATCGAAAGAAGTAAACATCACAATAGAACTGTATCTAACTTTTATTTTTTTAAACTACATAAAATTGCACACTGTCTTAAAATGCATAAAGGTATGTTGTTTTCATGCATGTTTTTATTCCAATCTTTAGGTGGAAAACAATGACCCGAAAAATCTCGTGCACGTGCACATCTTCAGCACAGTGTTCGAACAGAAGTTCGACCTCCGTACGACAATGCTGGTGAGTGAGCGTGTACGCAGCGGTTCACGAGGTGAAGCGAGTACTTTAAGCATATTTTACAAATATATACATTTTGCCCATACATACATAATGGAAAAAGGTTAATACCTTAAGTTTTTCAACATTATCGGGGTCTTTCCCTTGTGATAGTTTTAACATATGATGGTGACAGATAAACGTATACAGTGGATAACATAAAACGCAATAATTATATTAATTTCATTCGGTATATGATGACAATAGTATTACTGTTAACAGTAGTTACCAATACTACAACAATTAAAATAAAATAATATACAGATATCTTATACGGTAAAGGATCTAAATAATGATAGTAATAAGTCGATAGTAATAAAGTGAAAAAAGTGGTATCTAAGTCAAAACTTGCTTTGTCGTTATAATATATAATTAAACTTAAAAATGAAGGTGTTGTTTTCATTATAAAATGAGGGCTTACCATAAATGAGCTGCTCATAATTAAGAGAATGAAATGATACTAGCGCAGTACATAGAGCTATTCGCTGCAAACGGTAGGTATGACAAGGAAAGAAGTAATGCTCAACAGTTTCAACATCATTTCCACAAGCACATGAGGGAGAATTTGTAATTTATTATTGAATAAGTCCGAGCTAAGGTTACTGCAATGATTTCTTAATCGGACATGCAGAATTGATGAATTTGTATCTCCAGTGTAGAAGTATCGGGAAATGTGTGCGCATTAATTGACTAATTGTTTCAAGGTAATTTTAAAATTCGAAACAGAGTCAATATTTAAGATGTCGAAAGGATTGTTACTGAACTGTTTGTGGAAGAAGGCTAGTAAAGTAATTGGGGCACTGGCAGTTATGCGTTTTGTAGATATTAATTAGTTTGAGGTAACTTCTTCGTTTCTCTAGACCTGGCCAATTAACTTCAGTATAAAGATTTCTAACTGAGACAGATCTGGTTAGGCCTGAGACAATGCGCTCTAGTAATTACTTGTCGTACAGCGTACAACCGTCCCATACAATGCATGTGTATTCTAACCATGGCCGCTAAGGTGTGAAATATATTTGGTTTATATATTTTCTGGAGAGTTTATACTTAACTTAACGCATAACACCGTGCATTTTCGTCGCGGATGTCAGAATAGTATGTATGTGTTTGTTCCATTTTCCATCGCTTCAAAACGAAAGACCGAAATGTTTGTGATTAGCAACAAATATTACGGGTATATAACCAAACAATTATTTAGAAAAAGCAATATTCTTTTGTGTTGTGAATAGAATTGCTTCAGTTTTTGTTGGGGTTTTTTGAGGGGGTGGGTGGGGTGGGGTGGTGGATTAAAATCAACAAGCCATCGCTTTGCTCACACGTTAATTAGAATGAGGTTACGGTTTAAAACACCCTCGAGATCGGCTAATACGGATGTAGTAATAATAATAAAGTATCCTCATCAAACAATCGGGAAATACTAAAAGATATTCTACAATATCATTAACATAAATCAATAAAAACAACGGACCTAGTACTGAGTCACTGATGGGACAACGGCATTTACTTCTAATGACTGCGACTTCGCTGAGCCGACAAATACTTGTTGGGTGACAATAACTTTCTATCCAATGTAGTATATTTCCACGTATGCCATTTTGTTTATGTTTGAATAAGATACCCTGTTGCCAAACTCGGTCGGACGCCTTGGATAAATCACAGAATAGCATACAATTAAGTTTCTTGTCGTCAATAGATCGAGCTATTTAATCAAATATATCAATAATTTGATAGACTGTTGAATGACTTCTTAGGAATCCTGACTGTTTTCAATTAATTAAATTGTGTTCAATAAATTGGTTTTACAAGTGTGTATAAAAAGTTATAGAACACGATCCACGAAGTTTTTCGAAACAGCTTAATAGAGAGATGGGGCGATAGTTTGAAGGTATGTTTGAGTCTCCCTTTTTAATAAGGGTATCACAATTGCATATGTTTCCATAATGAAGGAAATGTGCTATCTTGTAATGATTTATTAAACATTAAGCAAAACGGTTTTTAAATAGAGTCGCTAGTATGCTTAAGAACTAGACGACTGATTAAGCCTTCACCAACAGCTTTGTTAGTTATTAAAAATTTTATTATACCAATTATTTCAGTTTTAGTAATAGACAAATTTTGCAAACAGACAAAATGAAACTGAGTTGAGGCGGGGAGAACTCCCGAAGATGTATCTAAAGTTGAAATAGAGACGAAATAATTGTTTAAGAACGTAGATTTTTTATTTTTCTTCATCAGAAATCTATATAGTTATGTTTTCATGAATTTCACATCAGAGTGTGTATGGGAGTGTATGAGGTATTTATAACATCTTCCAGTAATGTTTGGAATTTCTCGATTATAAATCAATTAATGTTGTTTCAATATGGGAGTAAAATTGTTCCTCTGCATGTTTTATCATATTGTTGACTCTTTTAATTTAGTCCAGTTGTTTTCAGAAGGTTGTTTTATAGCTTTAGCTAAAAGTCTTTCGCGTTTACATGCGAATGTGCATATCATAGAGTCGTACCAAGGTTTATGATTGGGACGGAGTGTAATTAGGTTCAATGGAATATATAATTTCATCAGTTCTTAAAGTTTTTTCATGAATGAAGCAGTAGCATCTTCTTCACTCTTCATTGTAATAAAATTAAAATTTTCGATGTTAATTAAATGACGTTAAAATATGCTCGTTTTTACAACCCGACAGGTCTTTGTATCGGTCTACTTATGACTGTTGGGACTTTTATATGCGCAGCCGTGGCATGGTGATCAATGACAGAATTATCAATGTATATAACCTCACTGTTCATTACAATTATATAAATTATCGGAGACAATTATGGGATCAATTTATGAATAAAGTATTGGCAGTGACTCTAGTTTCTTCGGTTAAAACGTTGCTTAGATTAAATATTACCAAAGGCTGTTTAAGACGGTGACGACGGGTATAATTTTAAAGTTTGTCTTCTTTTATATCACCAAGCATAGTAACATTTTGGATCATAACAAAGGCTTTGTCAATATTAGATTCAAGGCCATTCCAAAAAGATACATTCGAGTGTGGGGGATGATAAAAGCAGCAAAGTAAAGCGCAAATGTGGCCTGTATTAATAGCAATCCATAATGAGCGCAAACGGGGACATTCTAACTCAATTACACGGCGCGACAGTCAAGGCTCATTTATATTAAAGGGGCCTTTTCACAGATTTTGGGTTGTTTTGAAGTTTGTCATTAAATTCTTTATATTGATAAATGTAAACATTGGGTTTAAAAATCTCCAGTAAAAAAAACAAGAATACAATTAAAGAATTTTAAAAAGGTAAACCTCAACGGGACTCAAACCACTGACCCTTGGAGTCATGGCGCAAAAGTCTACCGCTCTATCCACGAGACCAACCGCTCTTATTGGCGTCGCACTGAAGTGCGGCGACTAGTATGTAATACGTTGTTTTTTTTCGCTTATGGGAAAAGAAGTTATTTTACGGATCAATGTATATATTTTTGTTGTCAGAATATCTTGCATAGAGGTGATTTTTTGTGTAAATTAGTGTAAATAAGTATTGCATTTGTGGCTATTACATTTACTACAACATTTATTGCCAATAATGCAAAACTAATTGTTTTTAATTAATAACTGATCACAGGGACTGGGCAATAATAAAAGATCACAGGGACTGGGCTAATACGCGAACCGGTGAAACTTTCTGGTTTTGTATAAAAACAAAACTTTTTTGTTCCACTATCCTAGCAACCACCTAGTTTCTAATAAAGGCGCTAAAGAGCGCGAAGCGCGACACGTATCATTAATTGTAATAATGAGTCTTGATAAAGGAAGCACCATCACAGCACCCAGTCTCATTACTATCAAGTCCTCCTACAGGTTTTTTTTAAGAACCACATATAGAAGGCCGCAGGCCTGACCCGTATCTTACCAGTGGTATGGACCCTTTAGTATGGACCTTTAACCCCGCTCACTATCCAGCGTTTAAACTTCCGGGTAAACATTTAAACCGACTATTAATAGCTTATTAATATCTTATTTAGAAGGTGATTGTTTAAGCGGGTCCGTAGTGTAGTGGTTACACGCTCGCTTCACATGTGAGAGGCCCAAGGTTCGAGCCCCAGTAGAATCCAATTATTTTATTTGTGTTCTATGTTAACTTTTTGTTTTGATGTAGACATTTTAGTTTAAATAAATATGCGGTTTGGTGTAACTTTTTTTTGTTTTTATTATGCCCATGAAATACATGTGTGAGAGGGTGGGGGGTTCGTAAACACATTAAAACTTTTACAGTGTTTTCATATCAATGAGTACTCAACCCCCATCGTAAATTAGCAACGTAAGAATAAGTTCAGAATCATCTCCCCTTGAAGTTGAGAAAAATATGAAATAACGCTTACAAGATGAAGCAGATTTTTTAAAACCTACACATTTCTTTTCCATTAATGAAAACTGCACACGGATGCCAGTTAAATAAAGGAAACCAATGTAAATAAAATGAACTATGAAATATTTGGGGGTTACAACACAAAATCATAGGTAATGGTTATTTGGGGATTATAACACAACATCATATATAATGGTTATTTGGGGGTTAAAACACAAAATCATAGATAAGGTAATACCAGTTTCTTTTTCTATTATGTTTACAATAATCGGCCAATATATTAATATCTACAGTAGAAAAAAATCGTTCCATGTAACTTCATTGAGTGACACTGAAATTCCCGACGCCCTTTGATGCTTTGCATCAATCGTTATCTTGTACCATTTTCAATGGGTTTTTTATCTCATATATGCAATTCTCGTAGTATCAAACCTACAACGACAACAACATAATTCTCCAAATTATTCAATCGTTTCGCGTTGCAACGCTTTATTATTTTCAGGGTTTTAAATCGTCAAAAGATGCACATAATGGGTATTTTAGAGCATGGTAAATGTTCAGTATTACTGTTTCCTCACACATATCATAACTTCAAGAAACAATTGCGAATCTGAAACATTTTTTTTCAATTTTGTCAATTTACCAAAGCGTGAAAAGGCCCCTTTAAATCAAAAGCCATTCTATGCATAGATGGTGACATCACTACGTTATTGTCACCTCTTTTCTAAGACGCATCACACACCCCCCATTTGGAGGCATTTAATACAAAAGCCGCTTGAGCGAGGTGTATAATGTTTACGGTGAAAATCTGCATTGAAACCTTCAATTGTTACAATATTATCGGGACGACATCAGTTAAATGAG
This sequence comes from Dreissena polymorpha, assembly GCF_020536995.1. Lineage (NCBI taxonomy): Eukaryota > Metazoa > Mollusca > Bivalvia > Myida > Dreissenidae > Dreissena > Dreissena polymorpha. The sequence goes on along the minus strand of NC_068358.1, from coordinate 72,393,009 downwards.
TTTCTGTGAGGCATACAATTTTAAAATTACACATATTACTTGCTATATAATCAAGTTTGTGGCTTATTGACCTCACGTTCAAAAATAAGACACTATGTGCATTGTAATCCTGTGAGTTCTGGATTGAGCTCAATATACCTTGATAAAAGTAGATAAAAACGTACAGCGTCAAATAATAACAGACTCATTACAAAGACAAACGGTCGAATAATGCAGCCTGAGAGTTAAGCGCGGGATAGTCGAAACAGGTGAAAAAAGCAATACAAATTCGCTTTTTGCACTCCAAATGTAAACGAATTTTTTACGACAACAATGTTTACATAAATAAAATAACCCCACAACCATCCGGTTTTTAGCAATATCGTAACCCATTCGGTAAAAGTTTAACACAATAACAACATAAATTACATTCCGTGCAACTTCTTGAAATATGCTGTTACAATCCATTGTTTGCATGTGCGCACTTGTTTTAAAATAATCTGTATTAATATCTGTCAATTAAAAAATGATTAAACTCGTGGCTGTTTTCAGTACATCTGCAAGTGACATTTCCAGAAGATTTGTGGCAAGAGTCTGTTCACCGGGCTCAAGGCCACCACACATTTCGGTAGACCGGAGTTCGAGGCATTCTTTAAGTCCCTCCACTACGAGGACATCGAGGTAAACATTTCATCGAGAAGTTCTAAGTTATCGACCTGTTTTACTACTCCTTCAGACTTGTGTTGTAATATTTGCCTACCAAAAAATAGAGAAGATATGTGAAGAACAGAACATTTATATTTTGTGATGCTAGCAACAAGGGTCTTTGCATAACTAGTTTTAAGGAAATTGAGTGGTTTGACAAACACATCTCTAGTGCTGGTATGTATTTTTATGCAAAGAAAAGCAGCATTTTACAGTTGTGTATTATAATCTCATTTTCAGGTTAAACAAGTAGGCGTTTTCAGCTGCGGTCCGCCCCCAATGACACTGAATGTGGACCGCGCATGCGCGGCGATGAATAAGTACTAAGACTTCCCAAGCTACATACACCACTTTGAGAACTTCTAGCGCGTTCGCACAATTTGCATGGGACAAACAAGGAAATGGCAGATTATCTTTTGTAAAAGTGCCATACATGTACTTGTGCATTGCCCCTAGTTTAGGTCCATTTTTACAATTACACACAATGTTTCCATACTATATTTATGGTTTTATTAGATTACCAATTTAAGTTAAAGGATTATCAGAGAAATTAATATTTTTACGAGTGAGCATAACATGTGGGTAAAAATCGAATATCTACTGAAGACAACAATTGATCTATTTAGTTTTTATTATTTGGAATGTTTGTGCTTATTTGAGGGGGATATATTGAAAATAATGCATATCATTATCAAGGTAAAACGGTAAAATTAGTGAGTATTTTGAAAATAGAATGCCAGTTTTCAATCAATGATATTTACCTATTAACTCTATGCAGGCATACAATAAACGTAGTTTTGCAAATGGTGACTTGCATGGGTGTCAAGATAAATAAATAACTCGGCTCCATTACAATGAAGGTCAACGTATGTCTAATATTCTACATGAACGTTTGTGAATACATTGTAGCATCTAATATGAACATTTGAACGAAAAAAACATTGCACAGCATCCATATTGTCAATATCGTGTGACTATATATCCCATATCACTTGTTATTAAATTGTCCTTTATAAACTTACAATTTCAATCTGTCCAGTGTTAAACCCATAATATTGCAACCACCTCTCTTCTGTGTAAAAGACGGATCAGGCGAAGCAAAATTCACTGATATTCAAGCATTTGCAGTCTGTCATCCGAGATAGTCATAGATTATTATTATTTTCCATCTTATGGACATACCATGTTCTGCAAACTGCTTCCTCTCTCATCGCAACTTTCCTAATTCCAAGTTATACCACTTTTATCTCTTTCTTACCACGTTGATATCTACACTTTTTATGTTCCTTGTGTATTATAGCTTGTATCATTTTTCCATCCCTTTACCACGCCGGGTATGCGAATACTTCGTTGACGGATGGCACTTCACTAACAGAGAACAACAAAAGCCACGCGCGAGAGGTGAGTTCTTCAGCTTTTTTGTATCTATGTTCTGTTTATCTGGTTTTTAGACACAGAACATTGTTTGGTGAATTATTAAAAAAAAAAAACATAAAATTCCATCGATTATCAGCATGAATTGAATGATCAGTACATATTTTAACAAAATAAACATACTTGAAAATAAAGCAAGAACGTGCTTACTATTCGAAATAAAAGATCAATATATCCAGTAATGTTACAACATGTTACATTTTAGTTTACTAATGTATTTGAGAAAATTCAAATGTTTTAAGAGTCGCAAGCACATTTTTCATCTGCACTTCGTTTACCGATCATCTAAAAAACAATGGCACTTCGTTTCCAGACATCTAGACACTTTTTCCAGATATAATACACTCGTTTTTTGTGAATCAAAAATGCAGAATTCTCTGTGGAATACTGTTGAAGTAAGCAGACAATAAATAAAAATGAATGTACTTAGTACGCAAATAAAAAACGAATTACCGAAGCATGTTCTTATCCTTTTGAAATATGATTATGATTTGGTATATGTGAAAGAGAAATGTTAAACAAATTGGATATGTCTAATGAGTAAAATCTATATGACCATATATTTTAAATTACGTTTAAATTACAGAATATTTCACGCGTTGTCTTCACACAAAAACAGTGGACACCATGCTCAATGTTTAAAACGCACTAAGTGACCCGTGACTTAGTTTTGACCCCGCATGGCCCATGTTTGAACTTTGCCTATACATCATCAAGATACAACTTCTGACCAAGTTTGGTGAATATCTGATGAATACTACTTGGATTAGAGAGCGGACACCATGCTGAATGTTAAAAAACGCACCAAGTGACCCCGTGACCTAGTTTTTGGCCCGGCATGGCCCATGTTAAAACTTGGCCTAGACATCATCTTAATACAACTTCTGACCAAGTTTGGCAAATATTGGACGAACACTTCTTGAATTAGAGAGCGGACACCATGCTGAATGTTTAAAACGCACCAAGTGACACCGTGACTTAGTTTTTGACCCGTAATGACCAATATTCAAACTTGACATAGACATCATCTAGATACCACTTCTGACCAAGTTTGGTGAAGATCGGATGAAAACCGAGATAGCGGACATTTAATACGGACCGACCGACCGACAGACAGACAAGTTCTATCCTATTTAGCACCCTAAACTTCGTTTGTGGGGGTATACTAAGTACTGACTCCATAATATGACATTTAAACATTTTATGTACGCATTCCTTTTTCCAGAATCAGTTGTTTTTACGATTTAATTTTACCCGTGTTTCTTTAAACTCAACCAATACAGTGATTTAGGGTCAGGTGAATCGCACTTCGAGCTTTGGGAGGCGGAAAACTACAACGGGCGAGGCATGGTATGGTATTGCGCAAGGGGAGGTTAGAGGGTTAGGGTTAGGGTTTGGGTTAGTGTTAGGGGTCGGGTTAGGGTTTGGGTTAGCCTAAACCCAACCCTAACCCTAACCCGACCCCTAATCCTAACCCTTACCCTAACCTTTTTTTGGGGTTATCACCCCTGACCATGCCTCGCCCGTTGTAGTTTTCCGCCTCCCGCAAACGTTAGCGTTGCGTAAAGGAAAGTGCTCCCTATAAGCAGGGCTCAAAATTAAGAGAGTTGTACCATTCTCTTTTTAATTTTGTTGCTACGCATAAGTATCGTCTTGGTGATGCGATTTAAATAAGCACAGCCGACATAGGATTTTATGAAGAACAAATGTGTATTTGCCTCATAAAGACCCCTTCACTACCGTTATCTAGAGCCCTGCTATAAGTAAAATTAAACACGATTGTGTTGATCCGCATTATCCGTTGTTTTTTCATTTTCTCTGAATCTCAAGTTACCAATAAAAAACAAGTTCATTATGTACACATTTATTTAATATTAAATATTATCTTATTTGAAAATTGCAATTATAATAAACATAGTATAAATTAATAGTAATGTGATTTTTGAAAAATATATTTTAAAAATGTTTCGTATGAATAGCCATAATATAAATATATGCATTTAAGGTAAAGATAAAACTCAGTTATTAGAGTGCCCGCTTTGTTGAAAGTCTCCGTAATCTGAAGTGCCCTTTATCGGTAAACAAAGTGCCTGCAACTTTATGTATGCCACCTATTACAACATGCACTATCTTTGTTTATATTTCATTGAATACTATCAAAATTTCAGTATTTGAAGCACAGTGATTACTCTACATGCTGGAATAGCAAACAATTTCTTGCAATAATTCCAAGTAGTTTTATTTTGTTAAAATGTTTACTGTTCATCCAGTTTATGCTGTTTTTCGATCGAATTTTCTATTTTTTGGGAAAAACTGTACCATTCTTCCGTGAAATTGTGTATTCCCAATACAAAAGGATACACCATTTATCAACTCGACCATGTCTCTTGTCTTAAAAACTAATCTTTAGGATATAACTTTAAATAAAACAGAGGAACTTACCTCTCGCGCGTGGCGTTTGTTGTTCTCTGTTAGTGAAGTGCCATCCGTCAACGAAGTATTCGCATACCCAGCGTGTTTACGGTATACTAATACCTACTAGCATAATATATTTTTCGTAAGTCTGTCATTTCTTTATAATGTAGCTTCAATTTAAGCTTTTTACACCATATAACAGCATTTCATACTGATAGAGGAGAAACATAGAATGGGCTGAAAAAGTATAGTATTATGGTCTTTACATTAAGATTGTTCCTGCCATATATTTAATTCACATCCATACATTTTATACACGAGGGGCAGTATTAAATCGTCTTTGTATTGTTTACACACGCATAGGTCTTAATTTACATAAAGACTAATACTTATTTAAATGACTGCTTTATACTATAGTTTATGATCATATTCATCACATAGTATAAATATTTTACAAAAAGAAATCGTTTGTTAGAGCAAGTTTTGTTAAATTTCTGTATTCAATTATTGACATTCATGTATGCATACCAATCTTTCATATCGTTTGCTTCATTAATAATATATGGTAAATATTTTATTTGTTATCCGTATCTGAGCTCTGGTAAAACAGGGCCGAATGCATGTGCGTGAAGAATCGTCCCAGATTGTGTGTTTTTTTATTATACAGTAACTACCGGTACATCAATATCTTGTATAAATGCTTTTGATTTCAAATGTAAGCATGTTGACAAGAACAATCAGTAGATGCATAATGTGTTGGTATCATTTCTATGAAAAGCATTATTATTATTATTATGATTAAAGGACACATTTTATTGTTGATGCTTCTGATGTTAGCTTCATAACTACCAACACTTTTTAGAATAAAAGAATAATTAAATTATGGTACAGCTTTTGCGCAGTTGTCGTTTTCTTTCATTATGATATGCCCAGCTTTAAATTCACTGCGAAACGAGTGTATCAAAGCATACTACTATAAGATAACTATTGATGCAAAGCATCAAAGGACGTCGGGAATTTCAGTGTTAAAGGCACTCAATGAAGTTGCATGGAACGATTTTTTTTCTACTGTAAATATTAATATATTGGCCGATTATTTTAAACAAAATAGAAAAAGATACTGGTATAACCATTATCTATGATTTTGTGTTATAACCCCCAAAATAGCCATTTTCTATAATGTTGTGTTATAACCCCCAAATAACCATTATCTATGATTTTGTGTTGTAACCCCCAAATATTTCATAGTTCATTTTATTTACATTGGTTTCCTTTTTTTACTGGCATCCGTGTGCAGTTTTCATTAATGGAACAGAACTGTGTAGGTTTTAAAAAATCTGCTTCATCTTGAAAGTATAATTTCATATTTTTCTCAACTGCTAGCGGAGATGATTCTGAACTTATTCTTACGTTGCTCATTTACGATAGGGGTTGAGTACTCATTGATATGAAAACACTGTAAAAGTTTTAATGTGTTAACGAACCCCCCACCCACTCACCCTCTCGCACATATATTTCATGGGCATAATAAAAACAAAAAATGCTTACAATAAAACAGCATATTTATTTAATCTAAAATGTCTACATCAAAACAAAAAATTAACATAGAACACAAATAAAATAAATTGATTCTACTGGGGCTCGAACCTTGGGCCTCTCACGTGTGAAGCGAGCGAGTAACCACTACACTACGAAACCGCTTGAAAAATCACCTTCTAACTAAGATATTAATAAGTGTCTGTAGTGTAACGGTTATCAATAAAGCAACAAACCGTGTACTCGCTGTCGTCTTGTGAAATTGAAGAACATACGCGTTAACCAAAACTCGAACAGCAAAAGTCTGCGCTTTTGTTACAAAAAACACAAAATAAATATATTTTATGTTTTGTTTTTAAACAAAACCAGAACGTTTCACCGGTTCGCGTATTTGCCCAGTCCCTGTGATCTTTTATTATTGCCCAGTCCCTGTGATCAGTAATTAATTAAAAGAATTAGCTTTGCATTATTGGCAATACATGTTGTAGTAAATGTAATAGGCACAAATGCAGTACTTTTTTACACTAATTTACACAAAACATCACCACTATGCAAGATATTCTGACAACAAAAATATATACATTGATCCGTAAAATAACTTCTCCTCACATAAGCGAAAAAAAACGTATATCATACGAGTCGCCGAACTTCAGTGCGACGCCAATAAAAAAAAAACAAGTATGTTTAAATTTGTTGAATTAAAGGATACGTCAAACAAACAAAAAACAAATGAAAAACTGAGCAAGTTTATATGCAAAGCCTTAACACATGATCCAACATAACTCATCCTGGACATAGAAGTTCAAATATTTATTGATCTGTTCCTCTTCATCTATGTTTTTTTTCCTTACCAACTGCTCTTGTATAACGTTCTAATAACTGTATTTTGTTTGTGTTTTTTATCCTCCGACATTTCTGTGACATCAAACAATTGAATCCATTCTACTCATTGTCTGTATGTTAGGCGAACTTGTCTCTTACAGTATATATGCATAAAAATCAACGCAAATTGTTATACTACCTAATATTTAAGGTAGTGCACCTCTAATGATTTCCCGCGATTTCTTCGAAGGTTGAAGAGCCTACTATTAGGTGCCGTAGCCTAGTGGTTAAGGCGATAGACTAGTAATCTTTTGGGATATTCCCGCGCAGGTTCCAATCCTGCCGACGACGTATACTTTTTTGCGACGCGTTTTCTTTATTTTCTAACGTAATTTGATTTAATATGGCATATAAGCTATATTTATTGTTAAATATGATGCAATTTTTATGCACATTCTTCAATTATTAAAATTAAAACAACGTTATGGCGAAATTGGGTGATTTACTGTTGAAAATACGAACCATGCATGTTGCATTTTTATTTTTATTTCAAAAAGTAAACGGTAAATCTGTCTACTTCTTGGTATTTTTGCTGTATATAGTGTTTCTATAAAAACTAAGTTTAAAATATGACTTAAATGATACTATTTTGAATTTTATGACACTTTGTTTTTAACCGACCCAATTTTTACTTGGCTGAAATCACTTACATTTCATGGCGCTCTTCCATAGATAAACATTTGTAAAAAATAAATGTCTGTAAAAGAATACTTATTTCATCTTATTTAAACTTTAAACACCTTTACAGCATCTGTACACACCAACTGCATGCCCATATTTGGAAATTTGAATGAATTATGGAACTTTTATATACCCCAGGGGTGAAAATAAACTGGACAAAAGCCGAGCGTGGGGGTGGTTTTGAAAAAATCGGTATATTTTTTTAAAAAGCATGGAAAGCCTACCTACAAATTTGCATGTAGTTCAGTGAAATGATGCTGATTAAAAAATAATTAATTAGATTATATTTGGATATGTGCCCATTAGAGGTGCGCTACCTTAAATTCAATCTATTCATCTCTTACTTGTTTGTCTAACAAAACGCCGTATAACTCATTTTTACTCTTGTACTATGTTTATCGTTCTACCCTCCGAATTGTACGTACAATTTAATCATTAAATTAATTTCATCCATTATTTATACATGAATATATTTGTTGCGCAAAACCTTAATGTGACTAACTAAGTAACTAATGTAGAAATACGACTAACTATTTATGAATGACAAAAAACTGTTAAGATTACGTCAATAAAACATTCTGTCTGTCGTTTTCCTAATAGAATATAAAATGTGTTGTTATCTTCTTTATACTGATGGTCCAATGTCTTTGTTTAAGTTAAGGATAAGATAAAAGACCTTTTTGTTGCGAGCAAAACCGCAGCTCAGAATGAAAATGTAATGACTTGTTTTTCTAAAGATATATAGACCTACCGGAAGTTGAGTCCAATAAAATGCCTTCAAGATGTTTTCCTTCCCAGTATTTATAAATTTAAACAACCCAGATTTCGTATACTAAAATTTATGAATTGAAAATATAGACTATAGTCGGTGTATTTTAAAAATATAAATATTATGTGTTAGTGTTTCCTGGTGCTTTGGACGTGTAAGATTCGAGAGCGTAAACAGCCATCATTGCAGTGGTCCCAACAAAACATCAAGCTATATTTGCTGCAAGGATGTATATGATCACTTTGAAATACATGTAGATTTCTTGAAACATTTATGCAACGGCAAAATTAAACGCCAATCGAGATCGGTAAATTTTATAAATTAAGGGAATGTTACTCGCTGATATGTGTTACCTTGTTTTAATACATATTGCGTAGGTCTCCTTTTGAGAATTTAATTTGCATACAGAGATTATAAGGCTTTGGACTTTTAATATTTTATTATATCAGAAACACCGGAAATGGCACAGCAAAAGTAGAGTCTGATATAATCTATAATGCTATATTTCACAAATGTTTATGCTTGAAAATTCCGAAAACATTTAGCGATTTACTGTCGGATAACTCTGCTGTGCAATATGCACATGAGACAGGCTGATGACTTTTCTTATAGTAGAATACAGTAGAGACTAAAATATATAACAAACACATTTTAACCCTTTCTCACTCAGAAACAAAAGTGAAAATGACTATGTGCAAACAGCATAAAACAAGGACAGCCTGTGAGTCACGCGCAGTCTGTTCAGGTTTTATGCTGTTTGCTGCTCATCAGTATCTAAGGGTTGGAAATAAAGCCTTTAAAACTTGCATCTAGTTAGAAAGGTCTTTAAAACAGTATCTAAGTGGTAAAGGGCTAACACATAACACTCATTTAATCAATCAAATAAATATGAGTGTGACTGAGTAGCGTATCGTGAGAATAAGAACATTACATATTAGATGATCTCATGTTTACTAAGACAATCAGGTAGAAGTCTGCATTCTGCAGGTTCAAATGAGTGTGCTGTAAACACTCAACAAACAATTTGGTCAGTTTTAGGATTTATGACAGATGAAGCAAGTTCGTAAACGCAATTGCGTTGTACAATAAGATTTCTTCATTGCAAACAAAACAAAATACCATCTCCAAAACCATTGTCTCTTCATATATCACATTGTAGTTTTATGGATTGTTGATTTTAAAGTACGACTTTTTTATAAACAAGTGATTTGCATTTAATGTAATTATTTAAATAAATGATCTAACATGTGTTTATTTACTGTATAATTGAATCGGAAATAGCTATATTGTGTAGTTTCCACGTGATTTTTTTCGACGACAAATATGGAATGAACATTTGCAAAAATTACTGCCTATATTTATTTATATTTTAATCGCTGATGCGTTTTATTAATACAAATAGTTGTAATAGCATATTTTATCTACTTCTCAAGAAGATTTCAACTTATATACAACTGTTTTGACACGTATAGTATACAGTTTTTATAGCGTTCGATAATCACTTAACTGATCATATTGGTTAACTTGTTGGTTTTTATTTAGATCATTCCATACCACTATTAATTTCAACGCCGATTGTCTTTTCGGGCATTTTTTAATTCATACGACATGATATAATTACATATTTTGTCGCCATTTTCATAATTGCTGTAAGCTTTAAACTTTCAGTTTATAGCTCTCTAGCTCTTCCTTGCAAGAGGGAAATGTAGGGTGTAGGATCCAAACGTCTTCACGCGCCCGTCCAATATACTCTGGAGGAATTCTGCAAGCACGAATATTCCTTGGGGATGCTTTTCGCCATCGCTGGTCTGCGCAAGTTTCCGCTGCGCAAGCCTTTTCAATGACCCAGTCGCTTTATAGTCGTCTATTGTCGATCCTTCCATTAGTATAAATTCGTCAATCTGTCCATTCAGCTTCATGACTAGATTTTTTAGCGTTGAGCCGCCCTTCTTTATCCCTTTCTTGTATCTGTCGAAGGACGCATGCATCTCTTCTCCGTTACTTGACTTGATTTCCGCGAGCTTGACCAAAAGTTGCCCTAATTCATCTTCCATCCGAAGAACAACATTGTCTTTGTCATTGTGTATTTGTTCCAAAAGATTGGCGCGTGTCGCTTGCTTCTTGTCCAAAGTCTGACGAAGATGTATCAGTTAAGTTGCAGCTTACCATACAATGAGGTCACGCTGTTAACATCTATTACGTCACATTCCCCCTTGTTATGTCCATTTATGTAGCAGCGCGTTCAGACGATTGCTTTGCAGTCACGACAGATGACGTCCCCCGATACACTTGGATGGTCTACACACTGGAACTTAGAAGCCATATGTAGAAGCAGCTCCGGATATTTTCAGAAGGTAAAACATTCGTACAGCAAACGCATTAAGAAGGATGTTCTCCTCAATCACCAATTGGCAGACATCTGCATTACCAACAATTGCCGCCCCTTCATATTGTTATATGGACTGACAAACAACGACTTTAAGATATAATTAGAATTTGAATAAATAATATATCAAATAGATAATCACTATGAGTATGGTCTTTACACAATACTCTTTTCTAGTAGCACCCTGTTCCTTTTTCGATCTTAGATATTTCTGGTAACTCAGTTGTTACTTGAACAATTGTATTAAGTGTAATTTGATAAACAGATAATGATCAGTGAAGTACATAACTGTTTAAAACATGAATTTCTCATGAATGAAGATTTTTTTCTCAAAAACTATTTAGTACAACAAATTATTGAGAAGTAAGTTTAAAGCACTTACTAGTTAATGTTGTTGATGAACTTTTTCTGAAAACGCTGCAGTCCTTATGTGACTGATAACGTGTGAACTTTGTACTTATATTTTAAGGCCACTCCTTATTGATATGGTGGTCGTCGGATTTGCCGCACCTATTTTTAAAAATGTAAAAAAAATAAAATATTTTTTTACCGCTCGCACGCATTTTTGTGTCCTTCTGTAACCATAGCGCATGTTGTTGTTTTTAATTTGTGAAAAAAACGCGATCTAGCAGAAACGATTTTTACGCTGAATACGAATGCCAAATAAAGTGTTTCGTAACCTTTTTAATCGATAACTGCATACGCTAAAAAATTCGATCGAAACGACCAGAAAAAATAGCTTTCTGCACGAGCAGTACATGTAAGGATGCGTGACCGTTTTAACAAATTGTGGTGAAAAGTTGCTGCAGCCAACCCTTAAAAATATAAACACATCTTTTACGTTCTGTGACTTATTTGAATGTGTTTGTTTACGTTCGAACATGCAACTATCCGCAGATATCGTTGAAGCATGTTCAATTTCAAACAACATCGGGGAAACATGACGTAAGATTGTTTTTACTTTTTCTTAATTAAATGGGCATATGGACGGTATTTCCCTATATGTAGGCAAATCTTTCCTATAACACAATTTTAAGTGAACACAAAATAAACATAAAATTATTAAATGCTGGTTGTAAATGTTTCACTGGACAATGTTTTATAATTTTTAAAATACATGGTTGACGGAACATTTTTAACAGCTAGGTCCGTGTATTTCAGAAACATCAAATAAGTTTTTCGTAATGTATAAATTTATTTCAGAAAAATACAATACCGTACTAGCCATCGATATGCCCCTTTTAAATAAGGTAGCGACAATGGATTATATGCATGGCCTTTGTCCGACTGCCTGTCATTATTATTTTGATGATTGTCCCTCTTCAAGTGCTATTGCAACATGGTGTACCTTTTCAAAGCTTGCAACACGGTATACCTTTGCACAGCTTTCACTGTTTAAAGCTTCAAACAAATATAAGCAGCAGTAGGTAGACATGTGTCCCTCACTTTAATGATATGGTTACATGTATATTTCGTGGTCAAAGGTCATATGCAACTTACTCCTATAAATATGAGGTCGATATATATTCTTTGTATAAGAATTTATGTGAATGTAAAATATAGCTGTTTAAACCTGTATCTCTTGATAATGCAATATTTTTCTATCGAAATGTGATTTTTTATTCTTCGCTCTTCGCTCGCTCGAGAATTTGCCTGTTTTCAAAAAAAATAAATATTATTTTCGCTCGCCTCTTCAACTTTAACAAACATCCGTAGACCAATACATCAATTTGGAGTGTCCTAATCTTCAAGTTCTTCCTTAGAGGTTATCGCACGGTTTGAATATTCATGTCAAACTGCTGTATAGTATAATGCCCTGGAGTGTAGAACGCGTGAGCTTCGGGCAAGAGATATATTTATCATTTAGTAAGACATGCAGAGGTTAAGGGTATTATATGTAATATGTATATGATTCGATTCATTACAGCACATATTTAAAACAAAGTAAACATTGCATTAAAACTAAAATATTATGAAACAGTACCAAAATATACGTTTTATAATGATTCAATAATGTGAACGAAGGTCTAATTATACAACACGGTTTAAAACCATTCCGTATGTCATTATACTCTACTTAAGTTTGTGCTTTATATTATAATGTTATAAATTGTTCATTCTTGGTGTACGTGCGTAGATTGTGTTCAGTGTGGGCCTGATCATGGTAAGTAGACTTAAACGTCCGCGCATCTGATTACTGTGTACGTTGTCATGTTTTATGGGCCGCGGTACTTATAAAAAAAAACACTTGATTTTGATTGCAAATTTAAAATAGTTAAAATGCAAAGTCATATGAAAAAGCTATTACGGTTGGTTAATCGTTACAATTGCAATACTTATTTATGCATTATTGTTTATGTTTTTATAACTTCATCATGCGCCAAATCTTGTTTTCTATGTAGTTTCGCCATGGCCAATATTAACACAAGTGTATGTCTAGCTTTATGGTCATTTTCATTGGCTACTTTTTGTTTGACTGACCAATTCGTTACGTCGTTTTGCTTAAATAAGGTTGCAACGTCAGTGACGCCATGCAATGTTTACGGCTTTAACATGATGTTTAAGTGAATATTAATTGCCTTTGCTATTCTAAAAGAATGTGGTACAAAAGATATGCCGCTTGATTCATGATCTGATTTGTTAAACTGGTCAATAAAATATTTTAGTGGACGAGCTATTGTCAAAAACATTTCCTTAAACCGTTTTAAAAATATGTTAGGAAATGACAACTCTTGTCAGACTATATAATTATTTGTATAATGTTATTTATTTATATATGAAGATTATTCCGTTTTCAATGAAAATTAAAGTGAACACGCGTTCTTTTATATTGTTGCATCTTTTGTAAGCAACACATTATATTATTTAAACTCAACAAAACACGCAAGTACAAACAAACAATTAATTTCAATGATTTATTTAATCGAAATACTTAGGTGACTTATACACAAAAGACAAGCAGACATTTATCAATTTATAATAAATAAATATATGGTAACTGGGCGACCCAGAAAATAGGGCTTGAGTACCGGTAAGTCACAACAATTCTCAGACTTTGATACCATCGATCTAACGTAAATTGGTTTAAATTGAGATACGTGTAAATGCCTGAATTTGACTGTATCAGGTATTATATGCACGTATTTGTGAACGTTTATACAACCTGTTACATGTAGATGTATGTTATTTCTAGGGCGCACTGTACCTACTTCATAGTATGACTTTAAGGGGCCTTTTCACGTTTTGGAAAATTGACAAAATAAAAAAAAATGTTTCATATTCGCAAATTTTGTTTGTAGTTATAATATTTGTGAGGAAACAGTAATACTGAACATTTACCCTGCTCTAAAATATCTATTATATGCATCTTTTAGCGATTTAAAAACCTGAAAATTATAAAGCGTTGCAACGTACAACGATTGAATAATTTGGAGAGTTCTGTTGTTGCCGTTATAATTTGTGATACTAGGAGGGTTGCTTATATAAAGTTTAAAATACATCACTCATTGTATGAGCACGGATGGCCGAGTGGTCTAAGCGATAGACTAGTACTCCAGGGGTCAGCTGAGGGCTACTTTTTCTGTCTTTAATTTTATTCTTGTCTTTTTACTGGAGCTTTTTAGACCCAATGTTTACATTTATCAATATAAAGCATTTAACGACAAATTTAAATACATGCAAAAATCTGTGAAAAGGTTCCCTTCATTAATACGTAAGAGGCAAGAGAACAATGGTAAGTACATTACTTTTAAACTACTGGTATTTTCGAGCTAATGCATTACAGTTTTGTGAGTAATAACCAACATTAAAAGTGTCCTTCTCAATTAATATACAAGGATATAAACATATCAATCATACATTGACTGACCGAATGTACCGCTCAATAAAACAGGTGAATTCCGGACAGTGCAGATAAAAGGAATTACATTTTTAATACTGTTTAATATAGATTAACTATGTGTTTCTATGCGAACTCGATGATCTTATGTCATTCAATAGTATAACTTGTTAGGTTTGCAGTACAGAGATACTTCATCACATATGGTTCGATTTCATTTCACTGACCATTAAACTCTAAAAAAAAACATGATATCATTATCATAACTGGCTTGGAAAGAAAAATCTGACAAGATCACATTAATTAATTTAAGATCACTGATGCGTATTGTCCCCTACCGGTTTCACCGGAGGGGACTTAAGGTTTGCGCTCTGTCCGTCTGTCCGTGAGTCTGTCTGTCACATATTTCTGGATCCTGCGATAACTTTAAAAGTTGTCCATATTTTTTCATGAAACTTGAAACATGGTCAGATGGCAATATGGATATTATGCACGTCTTTTTATTTTTTTCCTTCGTCAAGAATTCTGATTGCTTTGGCAACAAATGAATAAAATAGAATAAAAAAATAATTCTGACAATGGTGCAGCCGGTATGGGACATATATTGCTTGGCAATAGTGTTGTTATTCCTCTATTGTATCGTATACAAAGTTTTTCGAAGAAACTACAATTTAGCGTGTTATTTATTAATGATGATAGGCAAATCTGTATGTGTTTGTATTGTTTGCTAAAATCAAAGCAAAAAATTAAAAAAATACTTTCAGCAATATTGAAGCAAATTATATAATTTTTAGAATAAATGGAGGCTATTTTAATACGTATTCAGCGTTATTTAACGTGAGCACACGAACTTATTACGTTCGCATGCGATAGTGTTGCGTGCGCGCGCGCTTGCTAATATATGCGCACGTAATATCGGTACTATCGCGACGCCGAGTGGTAACTATTTGGTGAGCGTGTGCGTATCGGAGTTATCGCACTTGCCTGTCACATCTTTCATGTTTGCATGGCATCGAGTGCGCACTTTGTAGATACGGCACATTAAAATACCCCATATGTTCCCCTACTGTCACTTGGAGCAATAACATTCAGTAGAAGCACAAATGAATGTGATCATCAAGACAGACCATTATGAAAACCAAAAACTAACGGATAATAAACAAGATAGAATCTAACTCAATTACCGGGAAATCGCTTGTAAATTACAGAGACGTAGATCTACGTATCTGTTAATTATCATAACAATGATGTCGCGCCGTTCATTTCAAATATCAACATTATACGATTATCAAAATGGTTTTTGTCTGAAAGGTTTCAGAAGTGTGCAGATCTAAAAATGGTCTTTCACAGACTTCGGATGAGTTCCTTTTGGAAAACGTAAAAAAAAATGAAAGCGTCTATTTGGAATTTATCAGCGAGATTAACACACTGTCGTTATTACTTACAATAAAATTTTACTAAATAATTCACACAAATAAAGCACTTAACAACGTTATTTTCTTTGATATTTCTTCCTTTCAATACACATTTCAGTTCGTTTTTGTACCATTTATTTCTTTCATATGTGTCATGTTAATCTATTTCACGTAGATAGTTCAGTATGTAAAAATGTCAACAATGACACTATGATCTAAATAGATGTGTCAAAATAGTTTGCAAAATGAAATCTTAGTAATAACATTTAATTTATTTTTCATAAACTAATAAACGACATGCATAATAATCATTATCAGACCACTGTCTCCTATAGAATCATTGCCTGTGTCTTTAAGTGACCAACCTGGTAACATGCATAACAATACAGCACACTTGTGAAGTCTTTCTCCTGTATGTACCCCGAAGTGTGTCTGTAAGTGACCGCTCTGGTTACATGCATAATCACACTTGCAAAATCTCTCTCCTAAGTGTATCATCAAGTGTATCAGTAACATGCATAACAACACACCTCACACTTGTACAGTCTTTCTCCTGTATATATCCTCATGAGCCTCTGCAAGTTAGCTCTCGCGTAACATGCATAACAACACACCTCACACTTGTACAGTCTTTCTCCTGTATATATCCTCATGAGCCTCTGCAAGTTAGCTCTCGCGTAACATGCATAACCACACACCTCACACTTGTACAGTCTTTCTCCTGTATATATCCTCATGAGCCTCTGCAAGTTAGCTCTCGCGTAACATGCATAACAACACACCTCACACTTGTACAGTCTTTCTCCTGTATATATCCTCATGAGCCTCTGCAAGTTAGCTCTCGCGTAACATGCATAACAACACACCTCACACTTGTACAGTCTTTCTCCTGTATATATCCTCATGAGCCTCTGCAAGTTAGCTCTCGCGTAACATGCATAACCACACACCTCACACTTGTACAGTCTTTCTCCTGTATATATCCTCATGAGCCTCTGCAAGTTAGCTCTCGCGTAACATGCATAACAACACACCTCACACTTGGTAGTCTTACTTCTGAATGTATCCTCATGTGTCTCTTTAAGTCGACACTCTTGTTACATGTATTATCACACACTTCACACTTGTACAGTCTCTCTTTTTTATGTATTATCACGTGTTTTTTTCAAGTCATCACTATGGTAACATGCATAACCACACACCTCACATGTGTAAATTGACTCTCCTGTTTATATTCTCATGAGTTACTACAAGGTACCACTCTGATAACATGCATAGCCACATACCTCTCACTTGCAGAGTCTTTCATCTGTTATGAATCCTCGTGTGTCTCTTCACATTAACACACCTCACACATATACGATCTATTCCCTGTATGTATCCTTATGTGTCTCTTCAAGTGACCACTCTTTTTGTATACATTATCACACACTCCATACTTGTGCTCTTCCTCTCATGTCTGTATCATCATTTGCATTTTCAAATACCATTCTGGTTAAATCCATAACAACACATCTCACACTTCTATGGTCTCTCACCTGTATGTATTCTCAAGTGTGTCTTAAAGTGACTACTTTGGCGACATGCATAACCACATACATCACACTTGAATGGTCTCTCTCCTGTATGTATCATAATGTGTGTCTTTAAGTAACCTCTTTTGTTACATTCATAACCGCACTCCTCACACGTGTACGGTCTCTCTCCTGTATGTATCCTCATGTGTATCCTCAAAGCACCACTCTGGTTACATGCATAACCACACACATCACACCTTTATGGTTTCTCTCCTGTATGTATCCTTATATGTCTCTGCAAGTGACCTCTCTGGTTACATGCATCACCACACACCTAACACTTATAAGGTTTCTCTCCTGTATGTATCCTCATATGTCTCTTCAATGCATTACTCTGGTTACATGCATAACCACTAACCTCACACTTGTATGGTCTCTCTCATGTATGTCTCCTCATGTGTCTCTTCAAGTTACTTCTCAGGTTACATGCATAACCACACACATCACACTTGTATGGTTTCTCTCCTGTATGTATCTTCATATGTCTCTTCAAGGAATCACTCTGGTTACATGCATAACCACACACCTCACACTTGTGCGGTCTCTCCCCTGTCTTGTGTGGTCTGTCTCCTGTATGTCTCCTCATGTGTGTCTTAAAGTTTCCAGAATGGTTACATGCGTAACCACACACATCGCACTTGTACATTCTCTCTTGTGTATGTATCATCATATGTGTCTTAAGGTTTCGACTATGTTTACTTGCATAACCACATACATGGCACTTGTATGGTCTCTCTCCTGTATGTATGCTCGTGTGTTGCTTCAAGGTATTACTCTGCTTAAATGCATAACCACACACCTCACACTTGTATGGTTTCTCTCCTGTATGTATTCTCATATGTGTCTTCAAGTGACTTCTATGGTGACATGCATAACCACATACATCACACTTGTATGGTCTCTCTCCTGTATGTATCATCATATGTGTCTTCAAGTTACCACTCTGGTAACATGCATAATCACACACCTCACACTTGTACATTCTCTTTCCTGTTGTGAGATTAAAAGGATTTGAATTCTTTTTTAGATATTTATTATCCTTTTCTCGAAGCCCCTGATCCAGAACTTGTAGATCATTTGATGTAATTTTATCACCACTATGCATTCTCTTCAAATGACGCACACAGAGGACTGTAGCTTTGAATGCTTTCTTGCAGAAAACACATGGGTACATTTCTGAAAAATAACAATATTAACATGATATTCAGGACACATTTTAATATCAAAAATGAAAATTGATTATGTTTGAAATTATAACCGGAAAAAATGTTTTGCTCTTATTGACAATACAATACTACGGAAACATTAATTAATTGATCTTGAAGGTTTAACAATAATGTACTGTCATGATAACTTTTCAAGACAGACAACAAACCTTCTCCATAGACATATTTAGGTCTGAAAAGCAAATTATCGTCTCGGATGAGGCCAAGTTCTCTGGCGTACTCATCTCCGTACCAGATTAGCAGTTCCTCTCCTGTAACAATTGAAAATATTTTCTCAAGTTATTAATACAAAATGTGAAAAGTGTAATCTTGTTATGTAACACTGAATTCCTTAACTATATCCTTTTCACAATAGTGACTTATACCCAATAATTATTGATGAAAATTGTGCAAATGTGTAAATGTTATTTATTTTTTAATTAACGAAATGTATTCTTCTCAACATAATTAAGTTTTGTTTCTCAGACTGAAATATATTACAGGTTTTTAGTTAAAGATTTGTTAATTTATGGCTTTTCTTGATAAATATAAAATATTGTTTGATTAAAATGGAATGGCACAGTACAATGGCAAAATGGTCAATTTGTACAAATAACTAACTAGTATTTGTTTATCTGTTCTCAATAGCTGCAACATGGACTCAGACCAAACCAGAGAATGTGAGAAGCGGGTGGTTCTATCACTTGGATTCACCCTACATTCAGAGTTGTGTATGTGTTGATGTTTATGAGGTCTTTCAATGCCTAAGGCTCCAATATGCAGACCCAGATGGTGTATCAGACGGTTATAAGACTTTGACAGAAATTTAAATTAAAGTTGCAATTTCCAACTTTTTATTTCATACTCTAAGGTACTAAATATTGGTATGGCCTTATGCAATTGTGAAAACCGGAGTACCTGACAAAAACACACTATTCCTGTATGGTGACAATCAAGCAAACTCACATGCACTGATAAAGGGCATTGAACCTGTAATGCCAAGGTAAGACTGCTCTTATCAGACAGCCCCCACATTTAGTATTCATATCTTAAGTCATGTATGTACCTGATGGAACGGGCTTGAATTCGCAGTAATAGATGCCTCCTTTGTACTGGAATGCTACAAGGTTTTGATCTGCCGCATTCACTGCTCAGTTCACATATCTCATCCAATTAGAGGTGGCCTTGTTCTGGGCATCCACAAAGTGGCTCGCTTTGCCTTCCTTATAGATCTGATAGAATAGACTCTTACTATAAACAACAAACAGGTAAACAAGATTAATACATAAGATTGATACACCAAAATCATGATATAATATGATCTATAACCTAGTATACTAGTTATTTAGAGCAGCATTCACATGTTAGACAACAATAACCAACCAGAACTCCGCGAGTTGGATGTGTCGCCTGATGGTAGCATACCTGTGTTAATTGTTTACTATGCCGGGTTAAAAAAAAAATCTATCAAAAAATGATGTTTAAAGAAAAGCTCAAGACATATTAGTTATAAACCTTTTTTGGGTCGCGGTCGCAGATTTCGAAATCTAAAAGCGGACCCTAAATTCAAGGTCAAGGTAACAGAGGTAAAATCGTTTATGCGCATGGAAAGGTGTTGTCCAGATACACATGCATACTAAATATGAAAGCAATATCTGAAGAGACACAGTAGTTATGAGCCTTTTTCGAATCGCGGTCGCACATTTCGAAACCTGAACGCTGACCTCAAGGTCAAGGTCACAGGGTTAAAAAAATATGCGCATGGAAAGGTGTTGTCCAGATATACATGCAAACAAAATATGAAAGCAATATCTGAAGGGACACAGTAGTTAAAAGACTTTTTCGAATCGCGGTCGCATATTTCGAAACCTGAACGCTGACCTCAAGTTCAAGGTCAAGGTCACAGGGGTACAAAACTGTATGCGCATGTAAAGTTGATGTCCAGATACACATGCATACCAAATATGAAAGCATTATCTGATGGGACACAGAAGTTATGCGCCTTTTTTTAAAGTGTGACGCCGCAGACGCTGCGGACGCCGCCGACACCGCCGAAGCAAGTAACACCTATATGTCCCCTGACCATAGTCAGGCGATACAAAAAAGCATTTAGAAACGAAACAGCAATATTTATATAATATTTCTATGGCATACAAACAAAATAGGAACTACTTTTGCAAGAAAAGTAGGAAAAAAGTAGGAACTTTTCCCTCAAAAGTAGGAATACATAATACTTATTTTTTAGACACAGGTCCAGGAAACATAGCTTGAAACAGAAGCTACCTTAAGGGCCCAGAAGATTTCAGCCTTTTGTACCTGTTCCTTGTGTGATGGATGTACTTGCATACAGATAGATTTATCCCCACAACCCTGAGAGCTGCTTGGCTTTTGGGCACTTCCAAACAAACGCTTTTGTGAATTATCATGCATGTATTTCATGTTTTCCTTGTGTTTTTATCCATCTGCATGACTTATAAGTTGATTAGCACCAGAATTACTACAAGATGGACTTCATTCAGACAGTACAATATCTTGCAAACTCATTGCCGGTATCTCTCTTGCACCATGATCCCAGTGTTTTTCCACTGTTGTCCAACTTCTCCTTCCATGAAGGGTTAAACTGTGTTTTCCCACTAGAAATTTTAGCACTTATAGTGTATCTATGATAATTAAGTTTCAAGCAAAGCTACCCTGATAAAGAAGTATACATGTAATTAGATGCTGTTCATTTTGGTGTATCATCAAATAAGTGGTTAGAGGTCTTCTGTGTATCGATATAAAAATGGTAATTATATTGTGCATGTTATATCCTTAAGCAGAAGACCAAATTTATTTAGTGATACACCAACTTGTTGTACAAGATAAATACTAGTATATAAAGCAGTGTAAATGCTTTGCTACAGCTACATTGTGAAACCTTTAAATTGACAATAGGGTGCAGTTATAATGACTTAAGTTACATTCAAAATGACTGGTCATTGCAGAGCAGATTATGCAACTGGAGATAGGACCTTATCACCTGACATCTTTTACGACAGCATTGATTGGGCAATGAAACAGTTGCACTACATTGTTTATTCCAGTTTCAGATAATGGCTTTTACATTATTGATGACTTTGCGGGAGTGTAATAATGCCGTTTAATAATTTTAATACTTCGCTTTAACACCTTGAAGTTACCTCACTAGCTATGGCATCATTAGACAAGAATTGTGTTTGTCCGAAACACAATGCCCACTATTGCGCAGCTTTGAAATAAAATTTCAATATATCATTTGGCAGGTTTAGAAATTTTCTCCCTTTTAAAGCTTATTACTTCCCTTGGATTGTATTTTTTAACTTTTGACCTTGAAGGATGATCTTCACCTTTCACCACTCAAAATGTGCAGCTTCATGAGATACACATGCATGCCAAATATCAAGTTGCTATCTTCAATATTGCAAAAGTTATGGCCCATATTAAAGTTTTCGGACGGACACACACACACAGACAGACAGACAAACGGACTGACAGTACAACTGCAATATGCCACCCTACCGGGAGCATAAAAATGTATCAGGGCATTTAGGCTCTGTGCATTTATCTTTAATTACTAAACATGATGTACCTATGATATCAATAGAACATCATATCCGTTGTCATGTAATACAGAATTTATTACATTATATTTGTAAATGATGAAAACTCGGCAAAGCATCAGTTTTATCTTTTTTCCAATAACTTGTGTAATAAATTCCATATTACATAACCACTCATACAATACATGTATCTCTATATCTCTACATTCCAAACAGCAATATCATGTTAACATGCATAAGGTTTGGTCAAATTGTTGTCAATGGAAACAAAATAAAACTGGAATAAACAATGGGTTCCCTCAGCTCTTGCATCACTGGGAACTGTGTAAGGTAGTGAAGTCTGCAGTGTACAAATGCTAAGGAAGTAAACAAGGCACTATTGTTACTTCCAAAAAAAACTTGTCAATAATTTTAAAAGTTACATAAGAAATAAATATTTATGCTCCTGAAGAGGTGCTAGCAGACAGTCAGCATGGGTTGTCAGGTCTCATCTAGATGAATGCACATTAACAGGGATACAGTCATGCCATAGATTCATTCATCCTGCAAGTTTACTAACTCTTTTTAAAAAAATAATTCTCCATTGAAAATGAAAAAGTAGGAATAGTAGGAAGATTTGGTAAAAAAATAGGAAAAAGTAGGATCCTGATGAAAAAGTAGGAAATAGTAGGAAAAAGTAGGAAAAAGTATGACCGCTTGACAGCCTGCATAATAATCAAATCAGTTTCAAAAGATGTGTGAAACCTGCATACCAGCATGTTTATATATAATACGCAATAGTTATATCAACCATAAATGTGTCACAGACACTGATCCCATATGTTTTGAAACAGACAAATCAACTATAAATACTACAGAAGACAATCAGACAAAAGGTCATAAATAAGCCATAACTGGTTGCTGTTCAAATTTCTTTCTCATCTACAAACTAAATCATTCATCTGTTAAAGTCTGAACAAAATCCGCCAAGCACTTAAAGGCTTTAATTTTGGGTCTTAATATTCTATGGTGGGAAACCAAACTAGGGGTCCTTACTCTGCATATTACATACTCGGAAACCACACAAACGGCCTTTACTCTTCTTATTTAATAGAGGGAAACCACACAAAGGGCCATTACTCTGCCAAAACTTGTTACCGCACAAATTATTTTTCAATAATCATCTCTTCAGATCATTCAATTGTGAACACTTGAGCTAGATCAATCCAGTAATTAAAAGGGAATTCGAAACACCAATTGTTGGGACTATATATTTGAAAGTGGTAAAACAGACAATTGCAATGGAAGACCAATAGTTCTGCCGAAACTTTCCTTTCGTTGCAATCACCTATGCAGTAAGGTCATTTTAATATATGAGAGTTTGAGAAATATCCACCATTATGTTAATGAGATAAAGAAAAAACAAGAATTCGAAACACCAATTGTTGGGACTATATATTTGAAAGTGGTAAAACAGACAATTGCAATGGAAGACCAATAGTTCTGCCGAAACTTTCCTTTCGTTGCAATCACCTATGCAGTAAGGTCATTTTAATATATGAGAGTTTGAGAAATATCCACCATTATGTTAATGAGATAAAGAAAAAACAAGCTTCATGATGAATACCTTTCCTTACACACATCTAAAAAGTAAAGTCATGAAACTTTTTAAAGTGGCAAAAGATCAAACAATAGTACCTTAAAATCCAAGTTTAAGGACGCCAAAACATGATGAGAGACAGACGAAAAGAACCTTTTTACTGCCTCACACTTTGTGGTTTCATCATACACATTAAATTTTCTTTATTGACTTCTAGATAGATAATTCATTTTTGTGAAAGCAGCTCTCTGTTTTCAACCATTAAGCCTTGGTAAGATAAGTTAAATTACTCTTATAAAGTAAAATTTAGTATCGATACATCAAGCTAAGCATCACTTTGAAGTCAGCTTCACCTGCCAGCAATATCCCAACTTATGGTTGTCAGTGATGACATCACCCCCATAAGGTCCAAACATGATCCTTGACTCCAGTCCAACTGTTGAAAATACTCCAAGACCAGCCCCAACTATTTTTGAGGTTTTAATTTCAAGATCATCTGGCAAGGTATGGTCTGCTCCATAGGGGTCACCTTCTTGCACCTGCGGTGGATATTAAGGTGTATGTGAAAGTGCTGGAAACTCTTTTTGAATTAGAATAAGAGGGGCATATTTAAGGCATTTCTTAAATTTATTGACATATATTTTAAGATGTTAAACCATGAAATATTCCAACATTCATTAAAACACTTTTCGAGTAACAGTCTCATTTACCCATACAAATATGTGATTTTTTTTCATTTTCTTATTCACTCTTTTACATTTTGTTAATGAGTTTAAGATGAACGTAGCTCCACCTCTTTGTCCTTAATGTAGTTGTAGGGTCCATGGATAGGGCAGTCTCCTTCAAACTCCTTGTTGCATTCTCCACAGTCTAAGAAGACACACGTACAATAACAAGGCAACAGTCAAATTATGTCAAAGGCTAAAATTGGCTACTGTTACTTCAGATTTTAAGTCACCACTTATATTTATTATTAAAATTAAAGGTTTTAATTTAGATGCATAAGTGAAAGACAGCAGTTGAGTCACAAAAACCTTTATTATAACTATACACAAGAGCATCACTTTACATAATAAGATACAATTAATTTCATAAAAAATACTTTTAATTTCTGTGTTATGCTTAACACATAATCTGGCAGAAAAGCAAATATGTCCCCTATCTGAATGCACGAGCATAAAACGGTAGCATTGATGACTTTAAAGTACTCACTCCTGTTGAATGAACACTTGTCGATGATTTGACCTAGTGAATAAGTTTACTTTTTCAAGTGACCTTATCTTAGTTAAGGCCTTGATATAGTCGAGAAATGCATTTACAAAAGGTTAAATCCATATAGGCTACACATCAGGCATTTGTAGTGTTATAAGAGTTGCAGTGTCTATCTCAGATTTTACTTATGGACTTAGTTTCTTCCCACACTTGACCGAAATTCTAACTTGGTATTGTCGAGATAAACATTCAGACTGAGGGTCTTCAAGATTGAATATTAATTCTAATTGTTATAAATTTGACCTGTTAACGTAGGTTTTTTTTACCTCGCTTGGATTAACATTCTGACCAAGTTTGATTAAGACGGAATTATAAATAAAGCTGTAAAATGGTAACAATGTTTCAAAAGTTGACCTAGCTTTGATTTCACTTGACACATATTTATATGTGTGCTTAACATAACAAAGTTTAATAGTCTGAAAATGTTTCATTAGATCACTTCATACAGAGCTAAAAATTATAATTATGTTTATTGCGTTTCATGAGCCTTTCTAGTGCAAGGTCATGGATATTTTGTTCTTGGGCTTACAGAGCATGTTGTCATCATCTGGAGGTTTAAGGTTCATACAGCTGCCTATCTTCCTCTCTCCAAGACTGAGAGACAGTCTTTTCCTTTTCTTGTGTCTTAGCTTTCTTCACTCTCTACAATGATGTTAAAGAGTAATGATTACATGATACACATTATATTCTTATAATAATCAACTTTTTTATTGAAAACATTCCATGCAACAGCTATTAAATATCTCATTCTCATATAAGCAATACCTAAAATTAAAAAAAGTAGTTGGTACAGCTTCTCAAACAACATTAAAACATGCAAGTAATATCCATTAAATGTGTTACATTTTTATCAGGGTTTGCTCACGTTTACTTAATCTCATGTAATAAAAACATACTAAGGCTTTTTTTAAACATTTTAATGACGGCTAAACTAACATTTTGATCTCAGATGTATGTTACAGCTGATTAAACAAGAGAATACCAAGCAATATGGTCCCCTACCGGTGAAACTCTACCATTTTTTTGTTTATTTTTTTTATTTGTTGCCATGCAACCAGGATTCTTGACGTAGGAACAAAATGAAATGACGTGCATAATCTCCATATTGTCATCTATCCATGTTTCAAGTTTCATGAAAACAATATAAAGAACTTTTAAAGTTATCTTAGGATCCAGAAAAGTGTGACTGACTGACAGACAGACAGACAGACAGACAGACAGACAGACAGACTGACAGACGGAGAACAAACCATTTACCGTTTCACCTGTAGGGGACAGAAAGACCAACCAATACATTTAACATAAAAATGCTTGTTATCATGGGAAAAATTTTGCTATCACTAGTGACCAGATAGTTCTTGAAGCATTTGGAATACTTTCAAATGTCAAATATTTGAAAAAGACAAAAGATTGAAACATGAAACATCAGGACCATTTATGAACAAGAGCTGTGATTGTGAAACACAATGCAACCTACTTCGCCACTTTGAAGCCATATATTTGACCTTTGACATTGAAGGATGACTTTGATCTTGAACTTTCACCACTCAAAATGTGCAGCTCCATGAGATACAGATGCATGCCAAATTTCAAGTTGCTATCTTAAATATTGCAAAAGTTATGACCAATGTTTCGATCAGTAAGCAAAACATTTGAGCATGAAACATGAGGACCATGTATGAAACAGACAAAGCATTGAAACGTGAAAAGTGAGGATAATGTATAAGAGATAGAGGGAGAGAGAAGAGAAAAGGAAAGGAATGGAGACTAGAGAGAGAAAGCGAGAGGAGAGAGAGAGGTTAAGGGCAAAACAAGTGTGTCATACTTTTGGTTCTGTTGCCAATTTCCGACCAAATAATGGTGGTGCAAAAAATGACATGCATGAACGGTTATGAGTAAATCTTTATGCCCTCCCCCATCACCCCACTCATTAAGTTGGGGCATAAAAAACAGACAACGGACCATTATTTAGCAAATAATTATTATAGCAAACATTGTGCTCTTACAAATTGCTACACATTAAGTTAAATTGAGCAGTTAAAGTTTAGGCAAAAACTGCCAAGCAATTAAAGATGACTTATAACCAGTACACTTTTGGACTATATATTATCTTTAGGACTAAATTATCTTTAGGACTATATTATCTTTAGAGGAAAATCAGACCAGTGGCCGAAATTCTGCCAGAACTTGTTGCAGCCAATATTCCTCACTTTATAATCATCAATCATAAAGGTCATACAACTGTTTACGTTTGGGCAAGATCCAAACAATAGTAAATGAGAAATTGAATACACAAGCTCAAGAGCGTGCTGACACTCAAGTACGGGAAATTCTAATGCCCCCCACTCCGTTATAGCAATAACAAAATAAACAAGCAAATTCGTTGATATCCAATTTCAAAATTGTGACAGACGGCCGGACAACGCCAATTCTATATCTCTCCGCCTTTAGCGGGGTGGGGCCGGGGAGTAATTATTCTAACTGTACAAGAAATTAAGAATGGTTGGTGAACATGGGCCAAACATGTGTGTATCATAAGTATTTGGGAAAATCAAAATCTTAAAACATAACATTGTATGCATATTTTTTGATAAATGAAATGTATTTATGCACAAACAAGTTTCATTGAAATGCAAGAAAGCAGTTTTACAATATGCTTCTGGGCACAAACGTTTTCTGGACGAATGGACAACGCCAAAACAATCTCATCCAGATAAAAGGACGGATGGACAACGCAAGAACAATATACTCCTCCAGATAAAATTATGAGAGAAGGAAGGACAGACAAGTCAGCGACTATATGCTTTCCCTTGATGGAGCACAAAATCTCTGACCTGTAATTTCTAAGTACAAAGATGTATTCATAATTCTCGAAAAATGCTGGTCAGTTTATGGGTTAAGTGTACAACCTTACATGAAGCATTTGTGTAATCTTGACCCTTGATGTGAATCGTATGACCTTACATGAAGTATATTGTATGACGTTGACCTTAACCCTAGACATGAGTCTTGACCTTAACCCTAGACATGAATCTATCGTATGACACACAGCAAGGAAGAAGATGGAGAAGAATTATCGAAGGTTATTACAGAATCCACTGATGCATAGTAAAAATAATGGATAGATAATAAATATTTCTACAAATGTGTGACCTTAAATGTGTGACCTTGACTTTGATCAAAAACACATAGGTCTTGCACTGCCTGATAATTGAGAACAATTTCATCAGGATATTTTAAGAATCCATTTTTGTATGGTAGAATCCTTACCAAATAAGGCATATTTAATCAAAATGTGTTATTTTTACCTTTGTGTTTGACTTTGACCATGACCCTAGCAATCTGGATCTTATATTTGACACTCAGCTAGATATTGGAGAACAATTATGGACAGTTATTACAGAATCCCTTGATCATAGTAAAGAAATGACTAAATAATGAATAATTCATCAAATTTGTGACATTTGACCTCAATGTGTAACCTTGACCTTCGCCCCTAGGATTATGGGTGTTGAATGTGAAGCATCCCCAGATGATTGAGAACAAATATGGCAAGTTTTATGGCTCTGGCTGATGTGTTAATGGAGATTAAGCTCTAAGCTTATATAAAAAAGCATTTTATCAAGATACAAAGGGCCATGACCTTAGCCCCTAGGATTATGGGTGTTGAATGTGAAGCACTCCCAGATGGTTGAGAACAACTATGGCAAGTTTCATGGCTCTGGCTTATGTGTTAATGAAGCGGTAAGCTTATATTAAAAAGCATTTTTTTAAAGATACAAAGGGCCATAACTCCGTTATTAACAGATGGTGTACAATGCCATTTTGCGTGCATCATCCACTTATCAATATATATATACTCATACCAAGTTTCAATGAAATTCGCCAAAGCACTTCCAAGATATGGCTCCGGACACAAAAGTGCCTGGACGGACGGAAGGAAGGACGAATGGACAACGCCAAAACAAAAATACTGGTAACTTATACATACCTTATTTTTCGTCACTCGGTCGTCGTTTTTGTCCAATTTCCTCTTAGCTGTTTTCAGACCAAGGGGGGCAGTCCTCACTACAGCATTCTCTGCAAATATATCATGAAAATTAAACAACTATCAGAGTGTTTTGGGTCTAATTTGGGACTGTTATTTTGTCCCACATTCAATGTCAACAATATCAAGATGGCTGCATAAATTCCCGATTGGAGGTTTAAAAAAATGAAAATAAAATGCAACAAAGTTTATTCCCTATGCAGCTCTATGAGTCGAACCTTAATAAATATAATAATTGAAAACACTTATTCTAAATTTTAAAGAAATAATAAGCACACCATAAATTAAACCACTTTAGTCAGAACAACTTTTGTTCACTCCAAAGGGCCCATGTCCCATTTCCAAAATGATAAAAAAAGACTGTTAAATAGATGTGTAACATCTATTACTCCTTAGACAATGATTCAGTATTAAGTATTTTAATCGACTCAATCCAGTTGCAAAAATATTCATTTTAAATTGTAAACAGTAAAGTAAATTCATCATATCTTTCATTTTTAAAATTATCACATCTACATAAAAGGAAGATAATCATGAATGTAAGCAAGTTTTCTGCTCTGAATAAATATGACTCAATGGGCAACATGTAATGTTTAATAGTTAATGTCAGTATGTTGAACAGAGATGTTCAGTGTTATGACAAATTGTTTATCTACAAACACTATTGTTTGGTTTGAATATACGAGCATTAAAAAAAACATTTCATGCGGTGGATTTGGACTTACTGAGGAAAAAATCTGAAACAACAATAAAACAGTTGTTTGCAATTTAATTATTAAGAAACATAAATTTTCAAACTTTATTTTAAAGTCAGGATTCATGTCAAATATCTGTTTTAATATATTTCTTGTAAACAATGATCTAAATAACTACCGTTTACTGAAGTACTTGTTTTCTTAACTACCCCTCTGGACAAACCTTGACGAAGATCGCTCTTTAGGGCCGGATGAAATGAATGATAGCCATTGCTTTCCTTTGTGTTTCTTTCAATGAATATCTCTTCAAAGTCATCAGAAGAACAATCACCAGACTCTTCTACCAGATGGAAATTTACATTTGAAAACAATACCTCCGATGTCAAGGCAATATCTGCCACTTCAGAACGCATCGTAAAAGGCATTTCATTGCTCTCATTTGCAGAAAAGTGTTGTGAGTGATTTGACTTTGAATTGCAGCTGATAAACGGAATAGGCAAATGTGGATCATTCACGGGTAATCTTGCAACTTTTTGGTCGTTACTGTCAGTTAAATCACCTGACAAACCAATGAACTGATTTTAGGTAAATCCTTTGTAATGGATTCATCACCGCAATCACTCTTACCCGTGGCATCAGTAGATTTATAACGGGAAGTTGTCACTGAACTGCTTGTATTGATAGGTCTTCCACTCTTAGGCAAATTCTGAACTGGTGAAGTTCTCAAAGCGTTTGCCTCAGTTTCAAAAGTCACATAATTATTAGGAGCAAATTCTGTGGAAGAATTTTGATCACTTGGCATATACTGACCATATTCAAAATCTAACAAAACTTCTTGAGAACCAAACTGCCTCAGTTGCAACTCGTTTAAAATCCTCAACCTGTTTTCCTCAATGACTTGATCACAAGCATCCTTTATTTCAGCAAACACTGATTGCGCCATGGCCTGACAATGCGTGGTCTTTACTGTGGTAACAACTTGTGGCTGCTGTTGCCGGTAGTATTGGGGATGTGAACTCTGAGGTGAAAGACTTGGCAGACAAATATTTGCCACCTGGCCAGAGATGGAAGGCTGGCTGCCGACTGAAGGAACTAATGGGGATACAACAGATGGCACAATCCCCGGACTGTGGATATAAATATCCTCACGCTGTCCTTTACCATGCAACATGTCAGTAGAGAGAACTGGTTTAACATCCATTTCAGTTTGGATCAAAAGCACACCATTATGGGAATCCAAACAGTGACTCCTATCACTGATACTACCAGCAGCATTTGATGTTTGTGATGTAGGAGCTGATGAGTTTCCTTTGAAAACAGAGAATACACATTGCTTATTAACACTCCCAGGGTCAAACATCAGACACGTTTGTTCTGACTGACTTCTAAGACAAACATGTCTACCAGGCATGTCAACACTTCCTTGTATTGCATCAACATCAATATTCTCAGAGGGCTGCTCATACCAACGTCCCAACAAACGACGGTCATCAACTTCCGTTAAAACATCAGACGGACTCAGTTGGTGAGTTGCAATTGCTTTCTTCATATTTCCAGGCAAAGATGCATCACTTGCAATAGGCAGACACTGATCAGCAGGATTCGTAGCCAACATATTTAGAAGTAAAGAACCACTTCCTGAAATGCTGGAAGGTAAATTATTGGCCATTGTCTTAACCTGTCCATAGGAAACACTTGTCCACTGTGGGTTCAGTTGCTGGACTGGAGATCGGAATATGAAAAGAAAAATACCACACATATTTTTTTCAGTAACATAAATGAGCAAATAAATAATACTTCCATTAATAAAAGCAAATGATTTTAATAATGCTCTTTATAACATGTTTGATATTAGGCCTGTTTACCAATAATTTAAAAATTTCATACACTGTATATATTTTCAGAAAAACAAAAGAACAGGGATATTGTGGCTATAGATTGCTCAAATGGTAAATGGGACATGGCTATGTTTGAACCCAGAGGAATTAGTTCAACACATTTTATAGAATTAGTTTTTAATAATATTGACCAGACTATAGAGCAGACTGTAAGAAATTGAAAGAGGATCTACCAAGAATAATTCCTAAAGAAAATGGGCCAAGCAGTTTAGGAAACGTTGTTTGAAAGAACAGTTTAGAGACAACTAACAAATGAAGAAACGCAAAAGCTCACCCAAAGCAAGCTATGTACAGGTGCCGTGGAAAAGGATGTTTGTCCTTTTCATTAATTTAGAAACAGCAAAATGAGAACTAGTCACAATTGCCATGCTTAGCAGAAATAGAATTGTAAAATGTGTGCAGGCAATTTGTAGCTTTTCAATAGATTCAACAATCAGAAGCAGTAGCAAACCTAAAAACTGAATAAAAACTGTGAAACTATTGTATCTCATAAGAAGTTACTGTGAAACTACTGTATCTCATAAGCAGTTACTGCAAAACTACTGCAGCTCATAAGCAGTACCTGTGAAACTACTGTATGTCATAAGCAGTTACTGTGAAACTACTGCATCGCATAAGCAGTAACTGTGAAACTATCGCATCTCATAAGCAGTTGCTGTGAAACTACTGTATATGATACGAAGTCACTCTGAAACTACTGTACATGTATCTCATAAGAAGTTACTGCAAAACTACTGGATCTCACAAGCAGTTACTGTGAAACGACTGTATCTCATAACCAGTTACTGCACAACTAGTGTATTGCATAAGCAGCTACTGTTAACTTACTTTATTTCATAAGCAGTTACTGTGAAACTACTGCATCTCATGAGCAGTTACTGCGAAACTAATGTATCGCATAAGCAGTTGCTCTGAAACTACTGTATCTCATTAGCAGTTACTGTGAAACTACTGTATAGCATAAGCAGTTACTGTGAAACTACTTCATCTCATAAGCAGTTACTGTGAAACTACTGTATCTCATACGAAGTCACTGTGAAACTACTGTGTCTCGTAAGAAGTTACTGCGA
This sequence comes from Dreissena polymorpha, assembly GCF_020536995.1. Classification (NCBI taxonomy): domain Eukaryota; kingdom Metazoa; phylum Mollusca; class Bivalvia; order Myida; family Dreissenidae; genus Dreissena; species Dreissena polymorpha. Next base: position 72,360,047 of record NC_068358.1, on the reverse strand, counting down.
AACTAGTGGATCTCATGAGCAGTTACTGCAAAACTACTGTATTGCATAAGCAGTTACTGTGAAACTACTTAATTGCATAAGCACTTGCTGTGAAACTACTTTATTTCATAAGCAGTTACTGTGAAATTACTGCATCTCATGAGCAGTTACTGCGAAACTACTGTCTCTTATAAGCAGTTACTGTGAAACTACTGTATCTTATATGCAGTTACTGTGAAACTACTGTATCTTATATGCAGTTACTGTGAAACTACTGTATCTTATAAGCAGTTACTGTGAAACTACTTTATCTCACAAGCAGTTACTGTGAAACTACTGTATCTCATAAGCAGTTACTGTGAAACTACTTTATCTCACAAGCAGTTACTGTGAAACTACTGCATCTCATAAGCAGTTACTGTGAAACTACTGTATTGCATAAGCAGTCACTGTGAAACGACAGTATCTAATAAGCAGTTACTATGACACTAGTGTATCTAATAAGCACTTACTATGAAACTACTGTATCTCACAAGCAGTTACTATGAAACTACTGTATTGCATTAGCAGTTACTGTGAAACTACTGTATCTCATAACCAGTTATTGTGAAACTACTGCATCTCATGAGCAGTTACTGCGAAACTACTGTATCTTATAAGCAGTTACTGTGAAACTACTGTATCTTATAAGCAGTTACTGTGAAACTACTGTATCTCATAAGCAGTTACTGTGAAACTACTTTATCTCACAAGCAGTTACTGTGAAACAAATGTACCTCATAAGCAGTAACTGTGAAACTACTGTATTGCATAAGCAGTAACTGTGAAACTACAGTATCTCATAAGCAGTTACTATGAAACTACTGTATTTAATAAGCACTTACTATGAAACTACTGTATCTCACAAGCAGTCACTGTGAAACTACAGTATCTCATAAGCAGTTACTATGAAACTACTGTATCTAATAAGCACTTACTATGAAACAACTGTATCTCACAAGCAGTTACTATGAAACTACTGTATCTCATAAGCAGTTACTGTGAAACTACTGTATATCATAAGCAGTTACTGTCAAACTAGTGTATCTTCTAGACATTTTCATGTACTGATACTTTATTTAACAACTTATGAAATTCAATACTGATCACATGTCATGCCTTTATATATGTTAGTATAATGTTTCTATGATTTGATCATGTATACTCGTGGACTGTATGGCTTTTATATATATTGAATAAACTAATAAACCATTAGCAGTTACAACAGTTTCACACTCAACCCTCGACCGACAGGCTAATCCAGGACAACACTTTTAGCTTATTTGTTATTGGGTGTTTTAAGGAAATCACTTTTAGCATATTATTCACTTCTGGCAAGAAGTGCTACATATAGAAGTGCTATAGGAAGTGCTACATATATATATATATATATATATATATATATATATATATATATATATATATATATATATATATATATATATATATATATATATATATATATATATATATTACATATGAATGTATTAACTAAAAAGGTTTACGAGTAAGCATTATGTTAATGTTGAGTCCTGACATGATAGCAGCTTACACACACATCTCAAATGCAATAAATCCATCAAACAGAAGATATTTTTCTATCGTTCACAACAGTGACCTCCTTAACTTTAACTTGACTGGCAATCCGTAGATAGGTCTGCAGGTAAGCCGCCTAGAGTGCAAAAACAGTTTCCACGCAACTTCTCCATTGAAAATTAACTTAATATGTGGAAACCGCTTTTCTATTGTAAGTAACAGTGACCTTGACCTCAATCTAACCAGACCCATTTACAATACAAAGCTTGACCTCATTGTAAGCTACCTGCACACAGCATTAAAATACAATTCCTCCATCCAAACTTAAGTTACATGCATTGAGCAAAAAACTGTATTTTATGTTAAGTAACAGCAACCTTGACTTTGACCCAAGCTAGGTGCCTAGATCTCCATTCAAAATTACTTAATTTAAAGTACCATACAGATTGGTTTATGTAAACTTAAGATATTGATCATAAAATCACCTACAAGAGAGCAACAACATTTATTTGACAAATTGAGATGAACCAAGGACAATAATTCACAATTGTTTCTCGCAATTCAACAGATTATCAAACTTGGTTATGATTATTTGCCCACAAACATGACCATTAAGTTTTATAATGATCTGATGTAAACTATCAGAGTAAAAAAGCAAATAAGGAAACTTTAAATTTTTGCTTTGTTTTAGTGCTTATTGCAATGAGGCTGCTTATCAATTTTGGAGAAGATATTAAGCCTACAAACAACATAATAACCAAGTTCGTTTAACTTGGATCTGAATTGAACTGTTTTCAGCAAGCCCTGGACGTTGACCTATTGCACACATACCATGAGTGACACCATAATGACCCCTTCCATTTTTAAAATACACCCTTATATTAAAAAATGAAATTACCATTTCACCCTTTTCGCAGCTCGGATCCCTTGAGACATGTAGGTTGTTGTCATGGTCCATTTTTGTTGTTTTTACACCTACAGGATGGAGCCCATTATGTGCTCTATATGCATTTGAATCGGGAGACTGTTTTCTGTTCATACATACAGAATTGTAGCCAGGTTGTCTTGTGACATCTTGATGCATAATTTCACATCCCATCTGTTTTGATTTCACACAGGCCGAGGTGAAGCCATCTTGTTTGGTCTGATCTTGTACCATCTTTAAAAATCCTATTTTTTCTAACTGTTCATGTACTAGATTGAGGCCATCTTTTATGTTGCAATCTTGATGTATCTCTTCCCCTAGAACCTGTTGTGATTTGGCAAACATTGAATAAAAACCAGCAGCAGTACTATATAATTCATCAGTCTCCATTTTGACATAAACAGAGTTTAAGTCATCTAGTGTTTGGTCTGAATTTGAGGTATCTGCACCTTCTCTAGTCGATATAGAGTTTACGTCAATTTGGGATGTGGAATAAAATTCCTTTCCAATCGCTGTCTTGCTTTCTATGTGACTTCCCATGACATTATCGTGTTTTCTACTTGTGTACTCTGTGTAGGCCGCCAGAAGGAGACCTTTCTGTTCCATTCTGGAAATTATTAACAGAATGAGATAAACATCTTAATTCAGGGGCAGATACTTACAACTGATATAAAAACAGCACAATTGCAAGCCATGAACAAATTTATTAAAATAAATGTGCTTAAATTTTGACAATTGCTAGACAATTGATACACAATTGCTATAATAGAATAAAGTATAATAGAATAAAGCTATCTTAAACAATAATTATGTTCCATTTATTTCATAATCATCTTCTATTTCTATAGACTAGAGTTAACTATCCTAGAAGCTGACTAATAACCCAATAACTGAAAATAGATTCATACGATATATTAAAAAGGACTTGAATGATTCTTACCACGTTGGAATATCAGCTTTAAGATCATTTTGTGTTGTAATTATAAGAATTGAATAGCATGTCGGCGTTTATGCAAATTAGGCTTAATTTTCCCGACAGTTCATACACCGATTAAATGCAGAAAAATGCTATTCAATTCTTAAATAAAAATATCAAACAATACATGTGATTATATTTGATCATTTTAATTACATTTGAAAAGATTTTCGATGTAATTGATATGCTATTATGAGTACAAGTGTAACCCCTATTCTCATAATATCGGCCCTACTCATAGTATCGTGACTTTAAATAAAACCCCTCAAGAAGTGCTGGAAAATTAAAGTTTTTTGTCAGTATTTAGAAGTTGTAATTTATTAGATGGGTATCCATGACTATTAAGGCTATCAGTCTCTTAATCTCCGGTGTAAATTGGAAAGTAGGTCATGTTTATTTCAGGGTAATGCTACGATTTTTAAATTTGTAACCCACAATTAAGTTAGTTTGTTATGCATTGATAGTAGCTTTATCACATGTTTTAATAAAATGTATAAATATTTTAAGAAAATTATTAGCAAGAGTTTCGTTTTTCCATTAAATATTATTTTTAGATCAAGCACATGCGCATTCTAACAAATATAAGCAACCAATCAGAAGGGCCGATGTTTTAAGAACCATTGTATATGATACATATTGCTACAAGGAGCTAAGTCGAACAAGTATTGTGTCAACATAATGCAGATTTAAATGCAGTGTTCGTTGCTCAAGAAAACACATTTAACTATAGATAAACATATAACACATGCGTGTTTTTGTATTTGTTCACTTCCAAAACTTCGTACGTCATCATTAAAAGGGCCGATACTACGGATAGACATGCTATTGGTTCTACCCAGGAAACGGACTCGAGAGCATTTCCAGAAGCCTTGGGGCTTTCGATACAATTGAGCTAAAATTAAGTTAAGTTCCTAAGTGTTACTGACTACAATGTACAGTATCAATACAATTACTTGAAAACATCATAGAAATCGATCTGCGAAACATAGTTTTCCGATTACTGAAGTTACCTTTTGTCCGAACTTTCCTCGAATAATTCTACTCGGTAATGAATTTACGAATTATATTTCTTAAATAAAGTTACATGTACCCCGGGTACTCTTAAGTATACTTACATGTACCCCGGGTACGGTAAATATACTTAAACGTACCCGGTCGATATTAGACTGTACCCGAGTTGTATTCCCACCCAAAATCCGATGTCGTAAAACGCGCTACCGATTACCGTTAAACGAAAGTGTTTATCTTAAACAAACTTCTCTTTAAAAAACTCCATCAACATGCTTTTTAACTATGAGTTTTGATAATATAGAGCAATGTAACAGAAAATTTACATTAATGTGAACATTATTAATTTTTGAAAAATAGACGACAACGACCGATTTAGCGTTAAAATTCCCGGGTACGTTTTAGCATATTTACCGTACCCGGGGTACATGTAAGTTAACTTAAGTGTACCCGGGGTACATGTAAGTAGTACCCGAGCCGACAATCACCAATTGAGCTATATTTGCTGTACCCGGGGTACATTTAAGTATAATTAAGAGTACCCGGAGTACATGTAATTAGTACCCACGCCGACAATGACCAATTGAGCGGCATTAATGCGTGTGAACATACTACATGTGAAGTCAAAATTTTCTTGCGAAATGTCTAATGAGACCGAAACGCAACTGTTGGAACAGCATTTTTGCATTGGTCGCATTTAACCATATCGTCGACGCAATCAGTTAATTACAATTACAATAGTTCTTAATTATTATATTTGTACAATGCTTTGCCGTCTGCCACTAATTGTGTAATTATTAAATGGGAATTCTGCTGTTTCCTTGGTGTCTAAACAATAGAGCAGATATGTTTCCGTTTATTTTTTCTTCTTGAATTTTTTCATATAACAAGTGCAACAAAATCATCATAATGAAAACATATTCAAATTCCAATAATTGCACATGTTAACTATTTGTGTATACTTTGGGAAATTTAGCTTTTGATGCCGCATTTTTGCTTTGCTGTTAAATATAACATATTCATAACAATATCATATGTAATATTCTGGTAATACCTGTTTATAAGAGTTACAGTTGTTAATTGTAATTTTACTAACTAATAAATATATACGATAATGAACAGAAATTAACTTTCTTTCGCCTATAAACACTTTTAAGTAAAGTAACATGTTATTTTCACTCTTACAAACATTGAATAAAATCTTACCTGAAGAGCAACAATGAATGAAGTTGTCACAATTTATCCGAGAAGATATTTCTTTTGCCCCTACGTTATTGTGTATATCCTTACAGCATGAGAGAATGAATGGTCTACATTTATATTCCGTTGTGAAAATGTACTGTTGTAATACAAATGACAATAAAAGGATGTGTTTTCGACTGGCCTAGCGTGACAGTTTTAGCCGGATTAAGTAGTCAATTTCTACTACTTTAATACAAATGACCTTTATTTCCAAGTATCCTTACTGCTTAGTCTGAGAAGAACAAGTAGATTATTAATTAATACTTTTTATGTGGGATACATCATCAGGTTATTGATACATCATATTTTATATGAGATGCATAATAATACTTACAAAGTGTTTTATAATTATCAAATGATCTGCATCTATATGATGCGAATTACCGGTGTTTTATTAATTACTTAATCGGATTTGTCTTGTTCGGTTAATTCGATGCGGGGTTTTTTTCTCTCAAAAAATCACTCCTTCGACTTAGTTTCATTTCACCCGGAGGTTAATGCAACTAAATCGTCAACGGCGATATTTTCAGATCCTAAACTTGTTTTTTTTTTATTTCAAAGTTGGAATCCGTATCATTTTGACCTTTCTTGATCTGCATTTACAGCAAATAAAATGTTGGGAAAATTTCTCGCCAATAAACCCGATTTAATATATTTTTACTTCATGATTGGTAATGTTGGAAATTATGTGGATCCAGCATTTTGTTTTGCAAAGATCACGCTGGTTATGCGGATACTTCGATAACCGATGGCACATCGATAATAGATAAAAAACAAAAGCCACGCGCGAGAGGTAAGTCCCTCAGTTGTTATTTTTTAAGTTATATCCTTAAGATAAGTCTTTTAGACAAGGCACGTGGTCGAGTTGATAAATGGTGTATCCTTTTCTCTAAGGAAGATAAAAATCACTAGATTTTTGCCCCCAAAAATGGAAAATTCGTCCGAAAATAGCATGAAGTGGATGAACAGGGAACATTTCAACAAAATAAAACTACTTAGAAATATTGCAAGAAATTGATTGATATTCCAGCATGTAGAGTAATTACTGTGCTTTAAATACGGACATTTTGACAGTATTCAATGAAATATAAGCGTAGATAGAGCATGTTTTAAAAGGTGGTATTCATGAAATGTAGACACTTTCATTCCCGATAAAGGACACTTCGGATAACAGAGACTTTAAAAGAAAGGGCACTCTGATAACATATTTTTATCTTCTACATGAAATGCATTTATGTATAGTATGGCTATTCTTTCCAATCATTTTGAAGTACGAATCAATATGCATAGTAAAGCGCGACACATAGGGAATCTATGCATAACTTACTTACAAACACACGTGAAATATAACCAATGGCGTTGTTCGTTTTCAAAAATCACATTATTATTAATTTATATTATTAAATAAGATTAGCATGCTTATTTCTGAAGAAATATATTTCAAGTGACGACCGAAAATAATTTTCTGCATAATGAACTTGTTTTTTAGTGATAACTTGAGATTCAGAGAGATGAAAATACAACGGATCATGTGGATTAACACGATTGTATTTAATGTTACTTATTGCATGGCTCTAAATAACGGGAGCGAAGGGGTCAATAAAAGGCAAAGACACCTTTGTTCTTCAAAAAATGTCGTTGGTCCTCATTAGAATCGCATCATAAAGACAATACCAATGCGCAGCCCAAAAATTAATAAGAGAAATAAAAAGTCCCTTTATCTTGAGCTCTGCTAAAAGGGAGCACTCACTTTAAAGAAATAATAACGTTACACTTACTTTAACGAAATAATAACGTTAGCTCCAAGTGCGATTAACCTGACCCTAAATCACTTTAATGGTTGAGTTAAAAGAATTTTGGACGGGCATCGCTGCTGATATTTATCTCTAAGTAGCAGTTTTAGCAGAGTGATGTTTCATAACATTCTATCTAATATAGAAGTAAATGACCTTAGTTACTTCATAAGGACATAATTATATATGCTTTAGATCAACCGTTTCGCTACAAATAAACGTTAGTGTACTATGCGAAGATCCGGCGGTTGGGTGACTCGAAAACTGGAAAATATACGGTCATATAGACTGTACTCCTCAGACATATTGAATTAGTTTCACATCTATCTTTCACATTTATACAAAATCATAATTATATTTCAAGAGATAAGAAAATATTCGGTTATGCGTTTTTAATTTACGTCCCTACATATACATGTATTCTTATGTATTGCCTGTTTACTATAACAGTATAACCCAAGAAATCTGCATTTCTGATTCATTCAAAAGAGTGGGTTATATCTGGTGCAAAGTGTCGAGTAATCAGGAGAAGTGTCATTGCCATTGAGAAGATCGGTTAAAGAAGTGTATATGAAAATTTGGCATCCGACTCTTTTAAACATTTGAATTTTCTCAAATACGTAAGTAAACTAAATTGTAAAATGTTGTCACATTAATGGACATATTGATCTTTTATTTCGAATAGTTAACACGTTTGTGATTTATTTCCAAGTATTTTTATTTTGTCAAAATATGTACTGATCATCCAATTCATGCTGATTATCGATGGAATGTTATCGCTTTTTTACATGATCCATCGTTTTTCCGCGAAATTCATTCTACGTTATACGAAGTGCTATACCATTCGGAGGGGGTAATCACGTGATAGTCAAGATGGCAACGTCCATGCCGAGACAGTTATTTTTCGCCGTTTTATACCCTTCATTACTTTTGTTTAATTTTTCAATGGCTCTCACTTTCCATCCATATCAGTAAACATGTGATTAGCGTTTATTTCGTATTAAAATTCGTTTTATATCTCGACTTTACTCCCCGCAAACTTTCAAAGAAGACCTTTAATTAGGTCATCCCGCTAAGAAATTTCGCTAGTGACTTTCTCGCTGATATGGCTGGAAAATGAGCGGCATATAAAAAATAAATACAAGTAATCAAGGGTATAAAACGGCGAAAAATACCTGCCTCGGCATGAACGTCGCCATCTTGACTATCACTTGATTACCCCCTCTGTACCATTAAAGGGGCCTTTTCACAGATTTTGGCATTTTTTAACTTATTCATTAAATGCTTTATATCGATAAATGTAAACATTGGATCGTAAAAGCTCCAGTAAAAAATCAAGAATAAAATTTAAAAAAGGAAAAGAACATTGCCCGGACCAGGTTTCGAACCAGTGACCCCTAGAGTCCTGCCAGAGTCCTGAAGTAAAAACGCTTTAGCCTACTGAGCTATTCCGCCAAGTACACATGCATGACGTATTTTATACCTTATATAAGCAATCTTCGTAGTTTCACAAAATTTAACGACAAAAACAGAACTCTCCAAATTATTCAATCGTTTCGCGTTGCAACGCTTTATAATTTTTAGGTTTTAAAATCGTCAAAAGATGCATATAATGGCTATATTAGACCATGGTAAATGTTCAGTATTACTGTTTCCTCACAAATATCATAACTAAAACGAAAATTTGCGAATCTGAAACAACTTTTTTCAATTTTGTCAATTTACCAAAGCGTGAAAAGATCCCTTTAATCGACAAAACAATGTTCTGTGTCTGAAAACCAAATGAACAGATCATAAATGCAAAAAAAGCTGGAGAACTCTTCTCAGGCGCGTGGCTTGTGTTGTTCTCTGTTATCTAAGTGCCATCCGTTATCAAAGTTTCCTTATTACCGGGCGTGAAGATGCGATCCGAATTGTAAGCTTGAAGCAATCGCATTTAGATTTGACCGCAGAAAAAATAACTGTAATATTAGAAATATGGCGTTAAAATGCTGTACGGGACGGGGTTTTTTTCAAGTTAAACATTTAATCAAAATGATTATACAATTGAAACATTAGCAAAATATTGCTGGTTTAAGAAAGTAAAAACAACAAATGTTTGTTTACATATATTCAATATACCATATACATACATGTATCACTTTCACTCATTTAAAAGTTTAAACATAATGAAGACAATAACATTAAAGCATGATTCACAACAAACCGATAATAAATAATAATACAGTTTGTTTAATACTGAATAATGTTATCTTATAACAAATGAAAACGTCACTACTGCCTATAGATATGAATTTCTTTTATCGGCATCCGATTACTAAATCACTTTAATTAAGTAACATATATTTATTTTCTTATATTTAAGATTAATTGTGTAAATATGTCAATTTATGTGTTGTTCAAATTATAAGGATATGAAGTATTGTTATGAAATACCCACAAGGCAACTACGAAAATGTACATTAACTAAAATAAGAAAAATACTGACAAAACCACTAAGTTGTATAAATTCATACCATACTAAGAAAAATATAATCAATAAAGATAATACTTGTAACAATATTTTCTATGCTACTATGTAAAATAATGATATAAATATCAATTATACTTAATATCCTTATCATTTTAAATACGTGTTTATGTATTTAGTATAACATTTAAAGAAATATGAGCGGTCAGATCGCCCGGCTATAAAAGCAACGACATGTGTGCTTATAATATAGAGTGGTTCAAGCAAGATTACAGTTCTCACTCAAAGTACCCAGCTGAATTCCTGCATATGACATATCATGCAATGTTGTTTAAATGAGGATCGTTCTGGGAAAACTGGGCTTAAGGCATATGCGTTAAGTGTCGTCCAAGATAAGATTGTGTAGTCCGCACAGGCAAATCTGGGACGACACGTTTCGCATTTACTTGATTTTTGCTAACAAGAAACGTTCTTTTAACAAAAAAAAACATAAAGGCGGAAAGTACAGAGGCTTATCTGAGGCGACAATTTACGCATATGCATTAAACCACTTTTTCCCAGATCGAGGCTCATATGATAAAAACAATGATTATGCGGCGTGGTATGTCAGTTTTGAGACAAAATTCTAGTTGCCGAGGTATTAAAACATGATATTAAAAGGGATTTGGCTAATTTGACTGCACTTTCGAGAAGACAGTGTATTTACACCCACATGCAGAATGGAAATCGTCTTTGCCTTTTTGAATCTGTAAATGAACTTAAAGCAACAGTTAAGGGGCATCTACTGCGGAATATACCTGACACTGAATGGGTGAACAATTATGTCCCTTAATGTGACAATTTATTTTGTCAAAGTGTGTGTATATTATATATTATATGTACATACAAGATTCCACAACGAAACACGATATACTGTCGTGTTTGAGAATTTTTCAGTACTTTAGACCGTACAGAATATCAGTATAGTTCATGTTCTGCATGTGCTCGAAATTTTCAAAAACCGGATATCCCAATTCCTCGAGCACGTCTCCGCATGCGTTGTCCACAGCCTTGATGAGTTCCCATGGCAACGAAGTTCTCCACCAGAAGGCGTTGTTCTGCCGATTCTCTCGCCATTTCCACAAGACATTGGTGTAGTCCCTTCTGATGGTTTCCAGGTTCGCGCGCGTTAGACGCAGACCGAGAAAATCGTGAAGCTCTATTACTTCTTTATCTAAATATACCAACTTTTCGTAGTGAACGAACTTAAAACGGTCAGGAAACTTCCCCATTAATCGTTTCCCTTCTTGCAAATCGGACCACATTTTATCACAGAGCGCTTCAGCGTTCGTTTTCACGTTTTCTATGGTCTTCTTGAGCGCATAACCGCGCGTGTTCAGCCGGGAATTTACGACGCCACGCGGGTCCCGGAAAAGGTGCACGACCTTAAGATTGTTGTTCCGGAAGAGTAGCGTCCAATATGCGCCGACGCTGAGGCGCAGAACCTTGGCAACCACGTGTTGCGCCTGTTGACAACTGCCCTCCAGCACATTAAGGCACGTGTCCCAGGGTTGGCCCCTTTGATTGCAGTACCAGTAGTCGCTCCAGCTTGGACCTAAAGTTCAATAAATGTTTTAGTATATTAGTTGATCGCTGTTTGAGTTACATACAATAATTAATACGTACTACGGTCAGTAAATGACATTGCATGTATGTATGGACATGAAGTTTTAAAGGAGGACACAGATTGTTAGTAGCATTTTAATTTCAATACTCAAACCTTTTTTCAAACTGTGTATAAAACAATTGTTTTTTTTTAGCCAAACCTATACTGTTCATCACTCTGTTAAAACGCTTACGTTGTTTGAGGTAAGTAAGCCTCCTTTGAATCAAATCTATGATCATCGGTATAAGCGAAAATCAACGATCTTCATTCTAAAAACAAAAAATATGTATGCTCTTTGCCATTAATTCAAAACCTTAACGATCAACAATATCACCTGCAAACTTCAGCGCTTCAGTGACGCCTGGTTCTAGAAAGGTACGAACCGCTCGCAGACGACAATTGATAACGTGGTCTAGCACCCGGATAGGCACCGATATAGGAGACTCGATTTCTCTAGAGGAAAAAAACACGGAAAATTATGAAAATTATAACAACTACTGATATATATGAGTTTCCCTCTTGGCAAACGGGGCTTAATGCATGTGCGTTGAGTGTCGTCCAATACAAGCCTGTGCAGTCCGCCTGTTATTAGCCTGTGTGGAATGTGCAGGCTAATTTGGGACGACGATTAACGCACATTCATTAGATCCCGTTTTTACTGAGCGAGGCTTATACTTAGCAACAGTTAGTAGCTTTTCGACTCTAGAATATGTTATAAATCCAAAGATGATCCCAAAAAGCGTATACGTCATCAATACCCTACACACGACGTATTGAATAAACAAATGTCGCACCTGTGGTCAAATGTTATTGTATACGCCTCTCGTAACTGAGGCACATACATGTTAATTCAATCCCTGACCGAATATTCGAATACTATTTTCCAAATCGTATATTCGGAAGAAAAAACTAAAAAAAATCGAGTAATTTCAAAGACTTTGTATTCGTGAAATTTGCTTCAAACATTGTAAAAAAGTTGCTCCTCGTGCCATAATGTTTAGTCCGGATAATTCGTCGCTATGGTGATGACAGTATACCGGTCATAAATCCCGATAACTGCCTAACAAAGACAGTCACTTTGTGTCAAAATTATGATAGGTTCAAAACACCGACCTGCACTTGATCCAATGACTCGAATAACATTTAAAATTATCAAAGATTAAATGAGTAAAGGAAAAGCCGACTTGGCGTAAAAAACAAATAAGACCGTATGGCAATTAAAACACCGACCCGTCTTGATCTAATAACTCGAATTACATTTAAAATGACCAAAGATTAAATAAGTAAAGGAAGTGCCGACTTGGTGTGAAAATCAAAACACCTGTGCTCGCATCTCTTCTAGATCCACGTTACAATGGCCTCCCGTTCTTGTCACGTGATCAACGTAAGATCGCGAAGGAGACATTAGAGAGTCGTATGGACGAGGCACCGTTGAGATTGCCGTCTCGTTCTCGCGATTCTGATAAAGACTGTGATGAAATGCCGCGCAAACGTAGGAAGTTAGACTTTCTAGTGTATAGTTCAACCGAGCAAGAGAATTCTGACGAACTTCAGAGATATTTGCTTGTGAAAATGGAGCCAAACGCTAAACATCTTGACTGTCGGAAATGTCACGAGAGCGAATTTCCGAAAGTCGCGTATGTTGCTAGCAGTGTTCTATCTGTACCTGCAACTTCTGTGCCATCTGAGCGCATATTCTCAACCACTGGATTGCTCATCAATAAACTAAGAAATAGACTCGCCAGTGATCTGGTCGACGCAATCGTGTTTTTAAATAAGAACAATGTTCATGTGCCCAGTGACGCCGATCCGAGTGACTTTTAAATGTGACAACGGTGTTTTGTTTGCATGTGTTCGCTATGTAAATAATACGTTTAAGTTCAGTTTAAATTATTTATAGATCTAACTGTTTTGTCATGTAATTATTTTGTCGTCATGTAAATATTATGTTTCTCGTTCTTTTTTTGATGTACAATATTAATGCACGTGTTCGCTATGTAAATACTACGTTTAAGTTCAGCTTAAATTATTTATAGATCTAACTGTTTTGTTATGCAATTGTTTTGTCGTCATGTAAATATTATGTTTCTCGTTCTATTGTTGATGTACAATATTAAAAGTTTAAAAACAGTTTTCGTCATTCAATTTAACAATAAGCGACGGCAATGCTGTGTCAATATTTAATCACTTCCGGGGAACTTCCGGTAAAAACGAAATTCGAATTCATGGAGTAATGGTACGGTAAACAAAGTTGATTTTTTTCTAACAGATGTTGACCGAATATCCGAATATTCGTTCGGAAGGATGACCGAATATCCGAATACCAATATCGGTATTCGTTGCCATCCCTAATAATAAGAGACCCTTTTAATAGTTAATATTAGATTGTTAGTCCCAACATTCGTGTACATGTATGCTAATGTTGATACCGAATGTCGTCAGGCGACAGTATGTTGTTCTCCGTAGGTCTGCCAGACACAGACTTTATTCTGTTCTCGATCATTGCAGTGGATGTTCTGAAACAAAAACGAGCAGTGTCATGCGAAAATTGGTCCACCAAATGCGGCCAATGTTGGACTATCCGCACAGTCAGGTCACGAGCTACCATGTCTGCTATGAAGTCAAGCAAGCCTTTTTTGTCTCATTAGCGGACAGGGCAGCTCCTGTCCAGACTGTGAGGATGCCTACACTGACCCTATATGACATAAGACCCATTTTCACGTGACGCGGGTCGAATAGTGTGTGATGTGCAAACACTATTTCTGTTTGTGTGCTTTTAGGATGAAATAATGTTTTATATCTGTAGTATGTTGACATCCCTTTATTACTCATGTGAAAATTTATAAATACATTTATACATTAATTAAATAATACATTATTAAATAATAAATTAAGTTTTGAAGGTGATCAATATGCTTTCAAAATGACGTAGATACTGTAATATATAAATGCCAAAAAGTCGGTGTCAGGTTTACGTTGGCAGCTATACAATGACTGAATTTGAACTTACGAACACGACTTGTGACGGGTGTTACACACCGTATTGTTACTGTAATAACCCCACAACGTCATTCGCCAGAGCGGCTCATAAACGTAAAACGCATCACGTCTGTGACCAAGCATACGCCCGGTAAACGTTGAGCCGCTGTTCATGTACGCGCTAAGTATGACGTCATATGGTATTCGTGACGTCAAGTTGCCTGTGAAAGAATAGTAAAATAAAGCCCGCGTGATAGATAATGAGTATCGGTTCTATGTTACCAAGGCGTCATAAATATATTTTGACTACGCCATCACTTATACTACAAATACCGATTTTGTCGTGGAAATGATTAGTAATAACACTATACTCAGTAGTGGTGTCATTGATAAACTTCATTTAATAAATAAAATGTTTTACTTTAATGGAATTGTCTAGCGAGATTTAAGATTTTCTTTAACTGTAAGCTTTTATAAATCTTAGAAATAGTTGCGATTTAAGTATCCGCAATGTATGAAATTTGAAATGTCTTGAACATAAGGTCTTATTTGTGTTCGAAGAAAAGTTAAAATCAACAGCAATTAAGATCCATAATGCATCGAACAATACAATACTCAATAGATAACTCAAAAAAAAGCTTAATCCTCTACTGCATTTATGTTCTTAGGTGCGCTTTCATTGCTTCGTTTGATCTTATTATGGTCCGGGTCTTTGATCGCAACGCTTCATATGGAAAGCGTGAGCAAAATTCATAAATTTGCAAAAAAAACTTAACGTCTCTAAATGTTTCATTTATACTTAAGAAATGACATTATTGTTTTCTTCTTGTCAATATTGCTGAGAGGTTCACTTTAAATTGCCATTTTTTCAACAGAAATCACTTAATTTCGAAACATTGATATCATCATTTTACTTATTATTACAAATGTAGTACTACCGAGAATTTATTATAAGAATCTCCAGGAACTTTAGTGATTTAAACCCGACCTGATTATGGTCAACTTATTGATATTTTGTTACCTGTATTACCGTTTAGAACTTTTCCGTTTCCTAAGAATTCTCTTACACGGTCAACAGTGAAGTGGGTTTCATTTGAAGTCCATGGCAGAATAGCTGTAAGAGATTTATCTAGATAATATAAGTCGCGTTTTGGGAAAACTGGGCTTAAGGCAGGTTTGTGGAGTATTGGTCTGTGCAATTATTGACGGCAGTTTCCACTGTTATGGTATTTTTCGTATAAAGCAAGCCTCTTTGTAGCGAAAATCCAGTTTAAGCGGAAAGTATCGTCCCAGATAAGCGTGTGTGGATGCATTACTGCATTAGGCCCAATTTTATCCAGAATGGAGCTTGTATAAAAGTAATATGATCAGCTATAAGTCTTATTCTAAATTTACTTTCTTGATATCATATGGAGGTACAGGTTATAATGAATATACTGAGCTTTAATTTTTTTAGTACTTTGAAGTACTTGAACAGTAAGAAGTTAAACACACATATATTGTATAAATATTTCATATTGATTTGCTTATACAGGTTCATTGGATTAAGACCAAACGATGCCAATTGAGATATCACAATTAGATCAATTGCTGAAACCAAACGGTACTAACTACTATTGTCCAATATCCAATGACTATTGTTTGCTCTTCACATCCTTAATCATTGTTCTTTGTATCGGTAGTTCCGTAGTATGCGTAATAAACTGATCAGGGTGCAGGATCAATGGGGTTCACAGGGGTTTACACACGGGCTGGACCGAATGTAAACACACCGTTAAGATGTTATTTTTGCAAATATCTCAAGTTATTGAAACACATTTGCAAAAATCTTTAGGGCATAAAAGAAAGTTGTTCTCGAAGTTGTGTCGAAATTTTAAGATTAAGAATAAACCATTGAATACGTCTGAAATCGGTGCCAAAATTTCAGGTTGTATGCAGTATAACCGTGTACATGAATGCGTTACAGTTTAAACATCGAATTTTAGGCCACTAATATACAGGCGTATTAAAAAAAGTAATTCTGGTGTAATTCACATTGACATAAGCAGCATAAAAAACTGTTTTAATGCATAAGTACAAAATTCTTAAGAAAAATTGTTATTTGAAGAAAAGAACCACATACCTGTGTTACTTTATCAATTTATGTTCAATTGTGAACCCCACAAAGTCATGTGATTATGCACCCTGCGATAAGTTATTCAAGTTGTAGAAGGAGTTAATCACATATGTTCATATTTTGAAATTGTTATTAAATCTTTATACTCACTAATTTATAATATTCGTAAGATGTGTTATTTTACTTGTTTGAACATAATGCATACATAATTTAAACGGTGACATGTTTTAATTAAACATAATTCGTAAAAAAAAAACATTTTTTATCGTTATATTGCCATGCACCTTAATTTTACGATGATTGAATATTTAGGTTTGTCATTTGTAAGAAAGGTCCAAGAATCGATGTTGAATGCCCCAACACAATTGTTACCTCCGATTAGAAATAGAAGAACGACAAAAATCCAACAACACCGCGTCATGCATTGCGTCGAGTAACGACGTCTTTTCCGGATCTTCATCGTGCCTCGATATGGTATCGCCCTTCAAACTTCCGTCAACGTTAAACTTTTGCAGTACGACGATTTGACATGGCCAGGTTTTTGTGACAGAAATTAATCAAATTTCAAGAACTGAACATGTATCAAATATTTTTTATAATAATAATAAACTTGTTCAATGCATATTTCTGTTAAGCTTGTTTTAATAACAAACAAGTTGTCTTCTGTTCAGATGCAAACTCAAACCCATATTGTTCATGCGTTGACTGGGCACTTGGATAATGATAGATAAAACTTAAAAAAAAAACGCTTCAAAACGTAAACAAAAGTATATATTTTTTAATTATTCCATATTAATAAACATGACAGAAAGTTAAACAAACGAATGTGATGATCCTAGCTATAAGCACCTACTACTTGGCTCTAATCACACGCAAGAGATCGCAATTAACCAAGCGAATCACGTAGGCCGTGACATGTGTCTTCAATATTTAATGCGCTAGAGTAAGTTATTGCCGACGTGTATTGATATAAGGTTAGTATATCCCTTTATCTAAAGAGGCAGGAATTTAAATATTGCAGGACCGTAGTTTGTGACGTGAATGGCGCGCGCGTCCCTAACATGCAGTACAGTGGACAAACGGTATACCCTCGCTTAGATTTAAGTTTCACACTTTTTTGTCGAATGTGCTGAGAAACTGTATGGACGCAAAGCCACACACGTCCTTTAGGTACTTTACAGGATGAGAAACTGTATGGACGCAAAGCCACACACGTCCTTTAGGTACTTTACAGGATGAGAAACTGTATGGACGCAAAGCCACACACGTCCTTTAGGTACTTTACAGGACAGAGTTCCCTTAAACTTGGCGTAATAGCGATATTGACTGTCAACATAACTTCCATTGTGGAGGATGATACATATTTTGATTTTACATCGATTTTTTTTCACGTCTACAATTACCCATAATTTAAGGTTTACGCGTACTTATTTGACCCAATCCCAATCTGGCGTACTCAGAATTGTTTTATGGTATGGGCTTTTCGACCAGATGTCGCTGTGGTCACAGTCTGGCGACCTATCAATACATTTAAAGACATAGTGACAATAGACCGGTAAAGACTGACAGGTCAGTTTTAAACGTTGAACTGACAGAAGCTGATCCTTTTTGAGATAGATCTAGTTTCTTGCGACAGACAAATATTTTCCGAACACAAATCCCCCTGTGTGGAAACAACATTTATCTGAAGCCCGATGTTCCCGCGTTATATCTCGTATAGACAGAATGCAAGTTTGAGTGTGTATGTCGATAGTTTTTTATATTCCCGCCACCTCTCACTCCAGTAAATTTAACCGTGCATGGCTCATTGTCAAGTTGGTCGTTCGTGTCGATAAAAAATCTGATTATTTATTAATATTAGAGGCCCGGTAAATCGATTTCACCTTTCGTCGACGTGAATATAATACTCGGAATTAAAGTTCCTTGAACGCCGCGGCCAATTGTTTTTGTTTCTGCCATCGTTAATCATCTGTTATATAAATTATGAAAGCCATTTACCATTAGTTCAATGTGTTCAATAGAATTGTTGTTTCTAACATTTCTAAACCACTTTCTATGTGCTCGTTGAGCGTATCGAGCTGCCATAATCTGGAATCGACCGCGTAAATAATTCCCAATCAATGAATGTGTTGATGACCTCCCCTCCCCCTCGATGAAGGCCGTATTACAAGTCTGTAAGTGCGTCTTTTCAGCTGTGCGAAAATTCGTATTTCAGTCAAGACTTTGTCATATCTCAATGGATTTTTTAATATCTTGGTTTAATTGTAAACCGCGTAATATGACACGTCGAGTTACACACTCGTCTCCTAGCCTCAAAGGTCGAGATCGCACTAAGAGGTCAAACTTCAAACTTGGCCATACAATGATTGTCCGGACAGTAACTGTGTCCAAATGAAATTTTACAAATTGGCCAAAAATGCTTGAACATTCTTATGTCACCCATAGCTTTGTCATATATCGATCGATTTTGAAATATCTTGTTACACATGATAACCAAATAACACGGTGCCTCGCTTGCAACGATCTCCCTACCTCTATGGTCAATGTCGTACTTAAAAATCAACAGTCAAAGTCGACCATAACACAGCTTGTTGTTGTGTTTTTCAATAAGTGGAGTGTTGAGAAAAAATGTGGAATATGGGGCATTTGAGCATTATGGACACGTGCCTTGTTTTAAATTGGTTATGAGTAAAACTTTCAGTGGAATTGAAGAATCAGAAAAGCAAATCGATACGTGCACCTGTTAATTAACGATACGCTTCGGTGATTATTACCTCGACTACCTAGCATATGGGCCGGAAATGAGTCTCATTTGACTAATTCCGATCATAGCTCATAGCAAGTTCCGGGCGTCATTACAGTCTAGACGATGATGTATTTTATACAGAAATATAATCGTTATTTTTTATTTTCTTTGAACGTGTGCCGGTAAACAAAATAGACAATGTCCATTTCGAACATAATTATTTCAGCCAAAAATTCAGCCAAAAAAGTTAAGAACCAAACGTATTCCAGATCTGAAATAAGTTTTACTTGTGAATGCACTGGGTCCAATCGTAACACTTCGTCCATCTCCGGATTCTCCGTAAAGAGTAGACTCGTACCTAACTACCAGCCATCTTGGCTTTGATACACCCAACGCGTGATCCGCCTGCGTTATAAGGCGATATACTACGCATAAAAATAGTGATGCAATACATAGAGGGTAAACGCATTATTACCATTCCAAATCATTTTCTTATTATTTTTTTATGCAAAAACAAGCAATTTAATTATATATAATTACATAATAAATGATAAGTTGACTTTTACGGCAAACGTTATATTGCATGGTATTGTTTACATTTCAGAGTTAAAATGGATTTCAAGTCTGATCTAGAATATGCGACGAGCAAGCTGAAGATAGAGTTTAGTTTTAGCGACTAACAATTGAAAGCCCTAAAGAGTCTTTATGATTTGAAAGATACGATCGCAGTTCTTCTAACTGGCTCAGGAAAAAGGGCGAGGTATAAAACCCGGAAATATCCGGAAAACCCGGAAATCTTTTAGGTAAAACCCGGAACCGATATAAATAGTTATAACTTCATTATTATTCGTCCGATATTAATTATAATGGTACCGTTGTAAAGAAGATCCTCTACAGATTCTAACCATATCAAAATATTTTATGGCAGGGTCGTACTCGGCCTGTAAATCGCGGACAAAGTCGGCCTGTTTTAACGATTTTTTTTACACACGCAAATGCCGTAAAGAAAACCCGGAACCGATATAAATGGTTAT
Source organism: Dreissena polymorpha (assembly GCF_020536995.1). NCBI lineage: Eukaryota > Metazoa > Mollusca > Bivalvia > Myida > Dreissenidae > Dreissena > Dreissena polymorpha. The sequence continues at coordinate 72,339,559 of NC_068358.1, read as the reverse complement.
AACTTCATTATTATTCGTTCGATATTAATTATAATGGTACCGTTGTAAAGAAGATCCTCTACAGATTCTAACCATATCAAAATATTTTATGGCAGGGTCGTAGTCGGCCTGTAAATCGCGGACAAAGTCGGCCTGTTTTAACGTTTTTTTACACACGAAAATGCCGTAAAGAAAACCCGAAACCGATATAAATGGTTATAACTTCATTATTATTCGTCCGATATTAATTATAATGGTACCGTTGTAAAGAAGATCCTCTACAGATTCTAACCATATGAAAATATTTTATGGCAGGGTCGAAGTCGGCCTGTAAATAGCGGACAAAGTCGGCCTGTTTTAACGGGTTTTTTTACACACGCAAATGCCGTAAAGAAAACCCGGAACCGATATAAATGGTTATAAATGCATTATTATTCGTCCGATATTAATTATAATGGTACCGTTGTAAAGAAGATCCTCTACAGATTCTAACGATATCAAAATATGTTATGGCAGGGTCGTAGTCGGCCTGTAAATCGCGGACAAAGTTGGCCTGTTTTAACGGGTTTTTTTACACACGCAAATGCCGTAAAGAAAACCCGGAACCGATATAAATGGTTATAAATGCATTATTAATAGTCCGATATTAATTATAATGGTACCGTTGTAAAGAAGATCCTCTACAGTTTCTAACCATATCAAAATATTTTATGGCAGGGTCGTAGTCGGCCTGTAAATCGCGGACAAAGTCGGCCTGTTTTAACGGGTTTTTTTACACACGAAAATGCCGTAAAGAAAACCCGAAACCGATATAAATGGTTATAACTTCATTATTATTCGTCCGATATTAATTATAATGGTACCGTTGTAAAGAAGATCCTCTACAGATTCTAACCATATCAAAATATTTTATGGCAGGGTCGAAGTCGGCCTGTAAATCGCGGACAAAGTCGGCCTGTTTTAACGGGTTTTTTTACACACGCAAATGCCGTAAAGAAAACCCGGAACCGATATAAATGGTTATAAATGCATTATTATTCGTCCGATATTAATTATAATGGTACCGTTGTAAAGAAGATCCTCTACAGATTCTAACGATATCAAAATATTTTATGGCAGGGTCGTAGTCGGCCTGTAAATCGCGGACAAAGTTGGCCTGTTTTAACGGGTTTTTTTACACACGCAAATGCCGTAAAGAAAACCCGGAACCGATATAAATGGTTATAAATGCATAATTAATAGTCCGATATTAATTGTAATGGTACCGTTGTAAAGAAGATCCTCTACAGTTTCTAATAATATATAAAATAGTTTATGGCAGGGTCAGAGTCGGCCTGTAAATCGCGGACAAAGTCGGCCTGTTTTAACGGGTTTTTTTACACACGCAAATGCCGTAAAGAAAACCCGGAACCGATATAAATGGTTATAAACGCATTATTATTCGTCCGATATTAATTATAATGGTACCGTTGCAAAGAAGGACCTCCACAGTTTCTAATGATGTTAAAATATTTTATGGCAGGGACAGTGTCAACCTGTAAATCGCTGTGCGGTAAAAGTTGACCGAAAAATACCGTGTTTTTTTTACACAGAACAATGTCTTGATGAAAACACGGAAAAGTTAAAAGGGGTTATAAGAGCATCCTTTTCCCAACCGACCATACATTTTTGGTACCGTTGTAACGGTATTCTTCGACTGTTTCTAAATATGTAAAAAAAATATTGTGAGAAAGCATAATATGAAATAAGGCGAAGCATCAAAGCGAAAATGGTTATAAATGCATTATTATTCGTCCGATATTAATTATAATGGTACCGTTGTAAAGAAGATACTCCACAGTTATTATCCATGTCAAAATAATTTATGGCAGGGTCAGAGTCCGCCTGTAAATCCCGGTCAAAGTCAGCCTGTTTTAACGGGTTTTTTGCTTTAGATTCACATGTTTGTTTTTTTAAGATATGAAAGATGCAAATGTGTCTAACTTATATTGTTTTCTGGTCTTTAAGCTATCTTATATATGTGACTACGTGCTATTTTGTTGGAGAAATGAAAGATTCAAATGTGTCTTATTTATATTTTATCCATGTATCGTGTGTATTCAGTGTCATGCGAAAATATATCTTATTTCTTAATTTCCACCTTCACACTTTATTAGCGCCGTCTTTAATTAGTTCATTAAATTAATTAATTTAATATAATGTGCAACGGTGAGGTGGATCAATGCTCGTTGTTAATTTAAATTACACACCACTTCAGCAATAAATGAAATCAGTTATTTTGGCTGTAAATCCATTTTTTTCCGTACAGTAGCCATGTTCCTGTGTATTGAGCTGATAAGATCACCACAGCAAGTTGCTAATACACAGTGTAGACTTAAACGAAATTGGTTATTTTGACTGTAAATCCAATTTTTCCAGTACAGTAGCCATTATGGCCATGTTCCTGTGTATTGAGCTGATACGATAACCACAGCAGGTTGCTAATACACAGTGTAGACTTCCCCTGTTTTATTATAGTATTTGTTATTTACCTGCTTGGAATAAATGACGTGTAATTATTCGGGTCTGATGGCGTTTTGTTAAAGGTCATTTAATGCAGAAAAGCTGGTTTTCTGACATAATTTTTCAATCATTTAAATTTTTAAAAAAATAATGAAACAATGAATGTGTAATTTAATTCTCAACTCTCGCTTAACTCAACGTTCAATGGGACGCATAGTTCTTTTTATAAATTATGTACAAATATAATATGCTATACATTGTTGTTTATTTACTCAAGAAGTACCAGAAAGAAGCATTGTTATGTATAAAGCGCTTTACTTTTTCAAAATTCTTTATTAAATAAAGAAATATCGTATTTTTTGTTAAGTGTACGTGCTTGATATATATTCATAAAATAGCAGTTTTTTAAACAATCGGTCTTTAACCTTTAATTTGATGCAAATGAAAAGAAGAACTGCCTTTTTTATGTTTAAACTTAAATCAATATTTTACGAAGTCATTATTGACTAAATAAATATGTACATTTTTTCACTCCATTAAAATCGGCCCTTATAGTTTACTTTCATGTATATATAGATTAATTGAGTGCTTTTCGGTGATTCTATGCTGGCGCGATAGTGCTTTTCGGTTGCAAATAAAAATACTATTGTGCGTAATCTTTAAACTTAAATCAATATTTAACGAAGTCATTAATGACTTAATTAATACGTACATGTTTTCAATCCATTATAAACGGCACTTATGGCTTACTTTCATGTAAATCAATCGGGACTCCTCGGACAATTCCGCCATAACGGCGATCGTCTCTCGGGTGTATTTGGTGGAAGGATATGTCTAACGCCTCTAGGCGGAAGATATTACACCGAAAATATAGTTCGGGTTACACAACATTAAATTTGCACTAAATTAACTGATAATATAGATAAAGACGGACCAATATCTCTGAGGAGTAATATAATAGAATATTTGTTTCTGTTATTGTTAAACATTAGTTGTCATTACATACAAAATATTCAAATGTTAATTAAATGTTTAGAAAGCCAATTAGTTGTTTCTTGTAGTGTAAACAACACCATTATTCAAACTTAAAGAACCAGTATTTCTTAAATTGCATTAATTATCGGTACAGTATTGCGGATGTTTTGCAGGGCGACAAACTTTTAGATTTAATCCATATGTTTAGGTTCTATACCATAAACAATCGTACAACACTGTACAGTGGTACAGGGAAAACTCTTCGGTGTAATATAAGAAATAGTAAAATCCACTTAGATCCCCCACCCCCCCCCCCCCCCAAAAAAAAAAAACAACATTATAGTGACAAGCCAGGAAGTCACAAACTGTATACAGACAAAAGCCATATGGCTCTCAGTGGGGTTTACTATTACCAGTATTGAGACACCTAAAGGGTTTCGCAGGATGGAATAAGTGGAGAGCTTGATTGAATTTGAAAAACAATTCTTTCTGTGCAACCATACAGTACTTCTGGCAGATATTTTTTATATTTTAGCCTAGGCAACTTAATTCCAGATGCTGTTATTCTGGCCAGGCCGATACTCTTTAGCTGGGCAACCAAAACACTAAATATGGTCAACTGTGCAGGCAACAATTGTAACTAGAAGTGGCGCGGCAGAGGCCGACGCGTATCCCCATTCCGCATGTTTGACCCAGTAAGCATTTAAATGAACCTCGTGGTGAATATAATGGATCAGCCCTGTTTTAGCCTTAAGTGTAAATTGGTTATTCCAATACTGTGGAGACACCAATAACACCTATAAACAAATTAAGAATACAGTTTTTTATGCCCCCGGTAGGGTGGCATATAGTTTTTGAACTGTCCGTCAGTCTGTCTGTCTGTTCTTCCGTCTGAAAACTTTAACATTGCCCTAACTTTTGCAATATTGAAGATAGCAACTTGATATATGGCATGCATGTGCAACTCAAGTAGCTGCACATTTTGAGTGGTGAAAGGTCAAGGTCACGTAAAGGTCAAATATATGGCTTTAAAGCGGCGCAATAGGGGGTATTGTGTTTCTGACAAACACATCTCTTGTTTTTAATTGAAAAACCAAAAACATTGTTGGAATTTGACTTATTTAAGGCATCGTGTATACATTTTAAAACTCAATTTTCCACAATATGAAACAACTTTTTTAAAAGGCACCGATAAAAGCTCCTCCATCCCCTATGCATGCTAAACCAAGAATCAGTTTTTTATAAGATTATCCTTCAAAATGGGCAAAAGTCCGGGGCAATACTGTCAAAAGGCCCTTTAACAACTCTTGTGACATGCAGCTGTAGTCTATTTTCTCTGTATTTTTTTTTTACAGCGAAACACATAATGGCATCATCATAGATGTATAGCTCAGAATTCATTTTATACAATATAAATATGTTATGTGGTCTTATTTATACAAAATAACCTGGATATTTATGAAAAAACACCATCTCCCTGTAAAGAGAGATGGCATTTGTTCGCCATAAACATTTATATATGCAGTAAATTGTAAGCAACAAACATAAAAAATTCAGTCCCCCAGTCATCGAGTTTTTAAAGAGTTCAACTTTGCTTAAGTAATAATGCATCAATGTTGATTCTAACAAAAAAAGGGTAGTCATTTATGCTTAAACAGTTCTGCTTTCCAGAAGCAAGGACGTCAAACACAAACTTTAAACCATTTATAGTCTTAATTATTAAACAAGAGGGCCATGATGGCCCTTTATCGCTCCACTGCTGAAAAAAAGGCTGAAACAAATATTCTCGGCATGTGCAAATACTTAAATATAGGCCCTATTTAAGCACATGTACACTTTTGTGACCCCCTGGGCTGGGTCACATTTAACCCCAGGGGCATAATTTGAGCAAACTTTGTAGAGGACTACTATATCTCACTACATTCAAAATGTGGTAGCCCTAGGTCCTAGAGTTAAGGACAAGAATATTTTTAAAGTTTTCACAAAATAAGCAAGATATAAGCGTATATAATGTTCAATTTTGTAACCCGGTGGTCAGGTCAAATTTGACCCAAAGGGCATTATTTGAACAAACTTGGTAGAGGACTATAAGATGCTACTGCATACCAAATTTGGTAGCCATAGTCCGAATGGTTTTCGACAAGAAGATTTTTAAAGATATCACAAAATAGGTGCTTTATAAGCGTTAATTCAATTTTGTGACCCCTCGGGGCAGGGTCCAAGTTGACCCCAGAGGCATTATTTGAACAAATTTGGTAGAGGTTTATTTTAGATGTCACTACATACCAAATTTGGTAGCCCTAAGCCCAATGGTTATGGACAAGAATTTTTGAAGTTTTCACAAAATAGGCCTTATATAAGCATGTGTTCAATTTTGTGACCCCCGGGGCAGAGTCAAATTTGACCCCAGGGGCATAATTTGTAAAAATTTGGTAGAGGACTATTAGATGTCTCTACAAACAAAATTTGATAGCCCTACGCTCAATGGTTATGGACAATAAGATTTTGAAAGATTTTACAAAATAGGCCTTATATAAGCAAATTTTCAATTTTGTGACCCCTGGGGCAGGGTCAAATTTGACCCCAGGGGCATAATTTGAACAAATTTGAAAGAGGTTCACCCCAGGAACATTCCTGAGAAATTTCATCAGAATTGGACCAGTAGTTTAGGAGAAGATGTTTAAAGAAAAAGATAACGCGCGGACGGACCGACGCACGCGAGACGAACACAGGACCATGACATAAGCCTCGCTTGTCTTTGACCAGTGGAGCATAAAAGATATTCAGCGTATATCCTGATTTTGTAATATAGTACGAAAAATAACAATTTTTTTTTGATTCTGTAGTAGAAACAAAGAAGAACCCTTTTCTTTTCAAAGTAAAAGTTTTATAATTATTTTTATTTTATTTATTTTTTTACATTTATTTTTTTATTCAATATAGTACATACAATGTTTACATGTATATGATCATACAACAAAGTGATTGTACAAAGCAATTGAGTTCAGACATGTAATACAAGATATGCTAATATATATACTTTTTTTGGTTTCCTTAAGATTAAGAAAAAAAAAAAAAAAAAAAAATGGGTTAATATGTTTTTTCTTTGGTTGTTTGTGATAGGTGTTGTTTTTTTTTTAAAGAGAAAAGCAAAGAACAACAGAAGAACAGTTATGAAAAATGATGAGTTGTATAAAGTGGGAAGAAAGCATAATGGACTTGTGTGTTTTGTTGTATATGCACAATGATCTTATAAGATTAAAAAAAATATACACAAATATTTTAGAAAGATAAACTAACATTAGAGTAAAATGTATATAAGTGGACAAACATTATGAGAATTTTATCAGATTCCATTTTTGTTCAAAGATTTGTAATGTGTCATTACTGAGGGCTATTTCTTTCTCAATCTGCAGGGCTCAACATTAACCCAAAAACAAACTTGCCCTGCCGGGCAAGTACTTAGAAAATCTACTTGCCTTGAACGTAAAGCCATTTGCCCAAACATGAAATATCACATTAACTGTTAACCTCATATTTTTAATAAAGATCAAAATGATACACCACAAAACCTTTTTATTTTTGCAAATTTAACAAAATGATTACAGCAATTAAAGTCTTATTACAGTCTAAATTAAATGCTTTGTTCTTTTTTGCACTTGACCGGGCGGACAACTAGATTATAAAGTAACTTGCCCGGACCCAACTTTTACTTGCCAGGGGCAATAGGACAACCGTTTATGTTGAGCCCTGTCTGGATTTTTAGTTTTAGACTATGGACAAAAACAATTAAAATTTGGTACTTGTTTTTTGTACTTCATGTTAAAGATAAAAGATGTTTAAAGGAAAAGTTAACGCGCAGACGGACGCACGCACACACAGCGAACACAGGACCATGACATAAGCCCTGCTGGTCTTTGGCCAGTGGAGCTAAAAAGATATTCGGAGTATATCCTGATTTTGTAGTAAAGTACGAAAAATAACGTTTTTATTTGATTCTGTAGCAGAAACAAAGAAGAACCCTTTTCTTTTCAAAGTAAAAGTTTTATAATTATGATAAATTGCCAGGACATAATTATGGGCCTTTGTTTTTGACATCTGATATCTTGGGAACCTAATAATGATGCCCTAATACGAATGATACATAACATAAGGTAAAACAAAACAAAATTGCTTTTACGTGTTTTCCTCAAGACATTGTTTTGTGTACAAAAACAAAACGGTATTTTTCGGTCAACTTTGACCGCGATTTACAGGTTGGCACTGACCCTGCCATAAAATATTTTAACATGGTTAGAAACTGTGGAGGTTCTTCTTTGCAACGGTACCATTATAATTAATATCGAATTAATAATAATGTTTTTATAACCCCTTTTTCCTTTTCAGGGTTTTCTTTACGGCATTTGCGTGTGTAAAAAAAACCGTTAAAACAGGCCGACTTTGTCCGCGATTTACAGGCCGACTCTGACCCTGCCATAAACTATTTTGTATATAATTAGAAACTGTAGAGGATTTTCTTTACAACGGTACCATTACAATTAATATCGGACGAATAATAATGCATTTATAACCATTTATATCGGTTCCGGGTTTTCTTTACGGCATTTGCGTGTGTAAAAAAAAAACGTTAAAACAGGCCGACTTTGTCCGCGATTTACAGGCCGACTACGATCCTGCCATAAAATATTTTCATATGGTTAGAAAATGTAGAGGATCTTCTTTACAACGGTACCATTATAATTAATATCGAACGGATAATAATGCATTTATAACCATTTATATCGGTTCCGGGTTTTCTTTACGGCATTTGCGTGTGTAAAAAAAACCGTTAAAACAGGCCGACTTTGTCCGCGATTTACAGGCCGACTACGACCCTGCCATAAAATATTTTGATATGGTTAGAATCTGTAGAGGATCTTCTTTACAACGGTACCATTATAATTAATATCGGACGAATAATAATGAAGTTATAACCATTTATATCGGTTCCGGGTTTTCTTTTCGGCATTTGTGTGTGTAAAAAAACACGTTAAAACAGGCCGTCTTTGTCCGCGATTTACAGGCCGACTACGACTCTGCCATAAAATATTTTGATATGGTTAGAATCTGTAGAGGATCTTCTTTACAACGGTACCATTATAATTAATATCGGACGAATAATAATGAAGTTATAACCATTTATATCGGTTCCGGGTTTTCTTTTCGGCATTTGCGTGTGTAAAAAAAACGTTAAAACAGGTCGACTTTGTCCGCGATTTACAGGCCGACTACGACCCTGCCATGTAATATTTTGATATGGTTAGAATCTGTAGAGGATCTTCTTTACAACGGTACCATTATAATTAATATCGGACGAATAATAATGAAGTTATAACCATTTATATCGGTTCCGGGTTTTCTTTTCGGCATTTGCGTGTGTAAAAAAAACGTTAAAACAGGCCGACTTTGTCCGCGATTTACAGGCCGACTACGACCCTGCCATGTAATATTTTGATATGGTTAGAATCTGTAGAGGATCTTCTTTACAACGGTACCATTATAATTAATATTTGACGAATAATAATGAAGTTATAACCATTTATATCGGTTCCGGGTTTTCTTTTCGGCATTTGCGTGTGTAAAAAAAACCGTTAAAACAGGCCGACTTTGTCCGCGATTTACAGGCCGACTACGACCCTGCCATGTAATATTTTGATATGGTTAGAATCTGTAGAGGATCTTCTTTACAACGGTACCATTATAATTAATATCGGACGAATAATAATGAAGTTATAACCATTTATATCGGTTCCGGGTTTTCTTTTCGGCATTTGCGTGTTTAAAAAAAACGTTAAAATAGGCCGACTTTGTCCGCGATTTACAGGCCGACTACGACAAATGTAATAAAAACTTATTGATATAAGAAACACAAAACACAATTACCCGTTTTTATTAAATGAATTTGTGGAATTTAAGAAAAAATTAATAACTTTATGAATTAAAAAAAAGGAAAATTTAAAGCAATTTATTAATAATAATTAAAACAGTGATAAACTACATAAAAATGTTTTTGTATGATAATGTACTAATCTCATCTTATGAATGACTATCCCCCTTCAAAGATGTCACCTAATCTCATCAATGATGATTAATGGGCCTGTATATTGCACCATAAGTACCCCTTTATACAATAGCTGTTATCTTGTTATATACACTTGCTAATCCAATTAACGCTTGTATATTGCACCATAAGTGCCTGATATATTGTTCAATGGTAGGTGTGTGTTGTTACTTAATATTAGTGAAAACATAACTTTCCTATTATTTGCCTGGTTCTGAAAATATTTTCATCGTTGAGTTTCCTTTAATTTTTAAAGAATATTTTTGAGAGGTAACACCTGAGTACTACAAATCAATGTAAAATGTTCATACTAGCTGTATTGGGACATTATAATTTAAATGTTACAAAACAATTTTATTTACTTGTCTCAAAATAAATATCCCAATATGATATTTATTTAGTCAAAATAATTTGTGTTTCAGTTAAAACTTGGATATAGTTATTATTCTTCATTAAAAATCACAACTATTCCACTTTAAATGACCATCAAAGCTGTGTTTTTACTCAATTTTTCAAGGATCTCAATAAATGAAAGAAAAAATTCAGGTACTTATAAAAACAATTCTAATTAGATCTATTTAATTGGTAAAATTTGTTTGAGGCTTCCCTAAAAACAACCATAATAAATCATTTCACTGATCTATTGATATATCTATTTAATAGGCAGAATGACAAACAGACCTAGTGTGGTTTCTAGGGTCATAAATCTGGTCCCTAAGCCTTAATTGGTAATAATATGCATGCAGTGTTATGTCTCTGAAAGTGACAATGAAGCAAATCTGCCCTTAGGCTTTTTCATTTCACTCACACAAAAAGAGATAACTTGCTATTAATTTAATAGTTACTTCTAACTTGTCTCCTTTCTGTATTAAGAGGGTTTTCATATTTTAAAGTTCAATTGGTCTTCAAAAGAATAAGCAATCAAAGTTCTTGATTTTGCCAACAAATAATGTTTACCAATTGTGGGTCTACTCTACTTTCTTTTAATAATTATTTCTAATTATGTTTTTTTTTAATTTTTATATCAATGGAAAATGAAATATTTTTTCACTATTTTGTTTAAAAAGTACTTAAAGAAATCCAGGCAAGAATACATGACAAGTAAGGGTTGTGTCAAGAAGGTGCCATTTAAGGCCCTATTATCAGTTTTGGATGCCCTAACCTGTATAGGTGAGAAGACTGGGGACGTGGGGCATGAGGAACAACTAATACACAGTAATTGACAGGTTCGTGTTGAATCAAGCACAGAATTTTCTGAGCATTCATGATTCATTAGAATTGAAAAAAAAAACAATCAACCAGAAAAATCCAGTTGACCAACTTTGACTTATTTTCATGAACAGGTATAAAATAGTGGGTATTAATAGCTTAAGACATTATTGGCAACATGTCTGTTTTATTTATATTATCAATATTGTTAATTAAGCATGGAATATTAATCAAAATTGGGGGTAAAGTTCAATCGACCAGTATTGACCAGTAATGACAAATTTGGGAGTATTGACCGGGGCGGTTTTAACCAGTAAAAACCGCCGGTTAAAACCGGGGGCGGTCCATTGGTGCCAACCCTGGGTGTACTAAAGGAATACTAGAGGAATACATGGGATATTCTCAAAATCTTACACATGTTGTTTTTAATATAATTAAATAGGATCAATTGATGAATTAATTCAGTTTGTGTAAACTTGGGCTGGGTTGTGGAACTATAGTTATTTGTTGTTATACAATTAAATAGGGTACTATGTAACTGTCAAAAAAACATATGCATTCACACGCATATAATCCAATTATTGGATGTCACTGATAATTTCAATTTTACTAGTAGGTAATTAAGACTAATTAAAACAGAATGGGACTTTCCTCGCAAAGTATTTCATTATTAATAATATAATACTATAATTAGCTAATGTAATCAAAACATATTGATATTTTAATAATTTAACTCAATGATATTAATAATATTAAAATTTTCCCCAAAAAACTAGGGCAGGAAGATAGGAAGGATTTTTTTTGGAAAATCAACAGTGTTGTCAGTGTAAAATATTTGCAAAGCTTCTTCTGAGTTTGAACTTCAGTTTTGCATTTTGTGACCTGCAACATATTCTATGCTACTTTATTTCACTATGGTAAGTCATTAAAGTGTTATTTATTTTTCAATCTCATATAATGAATTACTACCCCATTTAAAAATGACACCTAATCTAAATTCATTAATACAATAGTTATAATTGTTTTATTGTAATTTGTAACATACTATTCCACTAAAAATGACCATCATAGAACATCAATGCCGTGCTTTTACTATGTTTTCAATGATTTCAATTATTTAAAGAAATAAATTTATCAGGCACTTATAAAAAAATATTTAATAAGGGTGTCAAAATTTAACAAACTGAACAAGTCAATTTGAACTTCTCTTGCAATGCAAATGGAGCCACTTGAAATATCAAATTGTTCCCATACTAGTCGGCAATATAACTATGACATTGTGTCTTTTCAAAACATGCATCAGACACACCTTCTGAAACTTTTTAAGCGGTTTTGAAAACGCTATTTCATTGCAAACTTTCGTCAATAAAGGATACATGTTGTTATACAACCGAAAGTGAAAGTTCTGTTTTTAAAAAAATGAATAAAGAGCGAAATAGTTGAAAACTAACGAAAATTATAATTGATACTAACATAAGACCGTAAGACTGAACAAAATAATACTTAACTTTTAAACCATAACATGAATGTTTACTTATAAAGCAAATTCTTCGTTCATCCGCGGACTTCTTTGTGTCGTAGTCATAAATGCCTCCAAATGGAGGTGCGTGATGCGTCTAAGTATAGAGGTGACAATAACGTAGTGACGTCACCATCTATGTATAGAATGATTTTGTGTTGAATGACAATAAGCAATTTGCTAATTCCACACCTAGCGATTATTCATAAATATATCCGACTGTTTATTATTCATAGATTTCTAGTAACTATGGACACATTCCTAGTTTAAAGAATGAAAAAAGTTGAATTTTCTGATCGCATTTTCCAGTTCATTCAAAAACCGCGTTATAAAATAAATTTAATATGGATTGCTGGAATAACGACAGAACAACATCATATTTGTAATGTGTCTTGTTTTTACAGGGGTTCAGATTTCTGCAAAGCGTTCAACAGACTTGGAGACCTGACATGTTTGTTTCCCAAAATACCTCACTTGGCACTTACAGCGACAGCAACACCAAATGCTATAGAAAACCTTATTGAAAGCCTCCAATTCAAGAACACGACAAAAGTATTAGCCAACCCTGACTGCCCTAATATTTTTTGGGGAAAAATAAGAAAGAATGCCAAATATTCACAAATATGAAAAGTATGATATGATAATGCATGAAGTGCTGCCTGAATTAGAAGTGCTGCCTGAATTAAAAGACCAACATATTGAGTTTATAGTCACCATAAATTATGTACTGTGATAATTTGGAATCTCTAGGCTATTGCTTTCAACTACTTTGCTATGAACTAGGAAAACATGCATATTGTCCTGAATCCAGTACACAACCAGAAGATTGAATTGTAGCACAATTTCTCAAAAACTACAAGGACAGAATGAAAGCTCACATTATTTCTGAGCTTAGAAAGAAAAATCCAAAAGTTTGTTAAGTGCTTGAAACAGTTGCCTTAGTTATGGGTCTAAACGCGCCTTTGATTGCAAAAGTTATTCATATGCAACCACCTACAACACTTGAAAAGTACATACAAGAAATCGGTAGAGCAGGTTGCAACGGTAAACCTTCAAGTGCCTTGACTGTGTTATTATAACAACGGTGACATTTTGAAAAACCGGAAAGGAATGGACATTGAAATGTTCTCATACATTCAAAACAATTCCACAGGCTTGCGCTTACATTTGGTTAATCATTTTGGCTACAGTAACAGAATTGTCTTGTTTTCAGGGAACCAAAATAGTTGTTGTAGTAATTGTATGGCTGGTTAAATGACTGAGAGATGCCAATTAGAACCATTTTCACTCTGAACCATGAAAGAATTTATTCACAACTATGTTAAAAGTACTTGTTTGTTTTTATTCACTTTTACATACATTATATAAACATGCAATTTAAAGAATATAATAAGAACAGGGACTGTACAAACAGGTATGTATAGGTCCCTGCTAGAATTGGGCAACATCTTTCAATCAAGTACATGCTATGTTTTATCCTTAAACATGACACAGTTGCTTGACCTTTCACATTTGATCACGTTTTGTGAAATTAGTCTAAAAAAGATGTATTTTAATGCGAAAGACAATGTCATGTTTAGTGGAGTATTTAAAAACTATACAAAAAATTGACGGATTTCAGCTAATCGCATTTTAATGTTTTTTTTTTGCAATCAGGTCAATATCAAGGTGTTTATAGTGTATTCTTAATGTTTATGTTGGGTACTTATCAGTTCTGATTATGATGACTTCCTTAATGCATACATATGTGTTACACTATGTGTAGTCCAACTAATTTAGGTAAAAAGTGGACAATGTTATTCAATTTTGCAACTATCAATATCTCTCCTTCTTTATCCATTGCAAGAAAATAAATGCCTGGTAAAAACATGACATTTATATTTAATATCTTTGCAATTTTATATTGCATATTATTTAAGAAATGCTATTATCACACTATATGTATATTGAAAATCGTTACAATAACAATAAACAGCTCTATGCAACTGGATTTGCTTGTTTTACTCATAAATGTAGCACTATATTTTGACATTTTTCTGATAATATTTTTAATATATACTGGTATGTGCTTATAGAATGATTAAATATAATATAAAAATTAATATCTCTTTAAGTAGAACAGTTTTATAGTGCTTTCTTTCTGTATTATTTAAGTTTTAATTACCATACTTTTTGGGCTTAAATGAACATAACCATCAAATCGCAATGTCTGTCTATATTGTTCCAATGAAGCAATAAATGCAAACGGTAAATATAAATGTTACTTATTCACAATTATCACAGAAATCATTACTAACAAAAATATACACCGGCAATTGTGTGTAAGATTAATTACAGGACTTACATCATCAAGAAACTCATAAATGTTGAAATGATAATCACTTTGTGTTAAAAACTTCAATGATTAAAATTTCCAGTATCCGCGATCATACTTAGATTTAAATGTTTCAACAGTACATAAAAAAATATGTTTTTTTTTACAAAGGAACACACTTAAATGGTTATCCCATAAACGTAATTAATACCTTTAAATTTTGTGAGTACCTGGGCTGGTTTTCTAGAATCTTCTAACATAAATCTAAAACTAAATTTGACTTAGATGGACATTTTATATCAATTTACTGTGCCAAATTCAACAATTTATGCTCTCAAAATGAAAAATTTACTTCAATGCATAGAATATTATTTACAGTTGCACAAACAATGCCAGAATCATGTACATTGATATGAAAAGAATTGGTTATTTTCTTAGATAAAATTGTTAATTACATATTCAGAATGTATTATTGTAATATTCATTCGTTTTTTAGTACCAAAGCGCGTTTCTCTTACTTTATTATTTATAGTAATTGCATATTTTATCATTTTGACTGCATTTATAAACTGTTTCATTTTTTGAGTATTTACAATATCAAATTTAACAATTAGTTTTGATGTAAAATCAGTTTTTATATGCAAGTGTCTATTTCACTTTTAAATTATAACAGCATATTATACATTATTGAAAAGATTATTCCAAGCTTGATGTCATATTCCAACTTTGCATTGTGTATTAAATTGAACATTGTATTGAACTGTATGGGAAGCTATATTGATTAAGTAATGTATCTATCTATTTATCTATATATACTGTCTAACTCCCCTTTCGGGTATTATCGACAGGTGTGTTGTATTAAACAAAATGCATTATTTCTACCACAAGAATACCATATAAGGCCTATTGCTACTAATTAGGTACTGTATAAATTTTATTCACTATTATTTATATTAAATTCAAGTTTTTAAGGCTTCATCTCCATTCGTTAGATACTGATGGGCAGCAAACAGCATAAAACCAGAACAGACTGTGAGTTACTCGCAAGCTGTTCTGGTTTTATGATGTTTTCACATAGCAATTTCCACTTTAGCTCTGATTGGGAAAGGGTTAACATACTGATTTCCTAGTAAAGTGTATTTGTGATGATAAAAAATATACTAGAAGATTATTAATGCTGGAAAATGCTGAAAAAATACATTCTTTCTGTTAAAAGTGTGTCTTGTCTCCATTTTTAAGTGTATTGAACGCAACCCTAAATGCAGAAAAATACAATGCAATTACTGTTGCATAAAATGTGCATAAAATGCACTTTTTCTTTTAATTATATTCTCAAGTGAATTAAAATCACCTTTAAATAACCTTTTATTCCCCCGGATTGAATGATTGGGGGCATATTGTTTTTGGCCTGTCTGTCTGTTGTGTGTGTCTGTCGAAAACCTTAACCTTGGTCATAACTTTTGCAATATTGAAGATAGCAACTTGATATTTGGCATGCATGTGTATCTCATGGAGCTGCAACTTTTGAGTGGTGAAAAGTCAAGGTCATCCTTCAAAGTCAAAGGTAAAATACACTTTATGATATCATTCGTATAAATCATGTGTTCTGCTTGAAAAAAAAATCTGCCACTTCTGTTTTGTTGTATGAAAATTACCCATAAAATTCATTTAAAAGCTCAAGAGATAAATAAAAGCATGCTCCACCCTACTCCTTTTAACATGACTTGATGGTAATTAGTTCCCAATTCTATATGGCCTAGGGCAAATTTGCAGATTTGACAAGTCTGAACTGGGATCCCAGAGGCAGAGTCTTTCCTTATACTTGTATTTAATTTAATTTAAGATCTGATTAAAATTTTGCTCTTTAGCAAATTTTAGTTGATCACAGTATTCAACTGAAGTTTTTTTCTTTGTAGTTATTATATTTTTATAATTTTAATATCAGATAACATCTCTCTTCAAAAGTTTAACATGATAATAGATTGCTTGGTGAATTCAGAAACAAGATCAATGCATCATAACATAAAATAATAAAAATATGTAATAGTAAAAATGGCAGTTAAAAAAACAATAAATTATCTGCCTTAAATCTGAGATGATATGGTGATGTATTGGAATTTCTCTTATAGATAATGTGTTCCGTAATTGTATAATTGTATAGTCACATCATGAGTGGTGTCATAATACAATTTAAAGCCTATAATTTACTAAAATTTACTATAATTAAGTGACAGTATAACTGATTTGGTTGTTTGCACATGCAGATATATCATGTTTTGTGCTGAGGACAGTGGCAAACAAGAACACTGCATAGCGGATGCCAATGCTCGGCTGCGGGTGAAGTTTTGAATAAATGAAAGCTTTTCAGAAGAATATTAGAGGTCACACTGACCCTGACCTTTGACCTAGTGACCCAAAAATGGGTGTGGCATGTAGAACTCATCAAGGTGCAGCTTCATATGAAGTTTCAATGTTGTAGGTGGAAGCACTGACATTTTAGAGCCAATGTTAAGGTTTAAGCAAGCCGGACAACAAGCTGTACATACACAGTGTGTTAAGGCTTGATAAGCATTATAATTCAAATAAATTATATGTTTGTTATATTTTAAATTTAAGTTTAATGTATGAAATTTTCTATGGAGCATACTCTTATTTCTTATTATTGTTTTTTAAAGTAATAAAAATATTACTAATATCTTTTGTTCTTTTCTTACATTTGTACAGATTCAGCATTAATAACACATTGTTTTTGTACTAGTCTTGTGAGACCTATATTAATTAAGAAATCCTGCTCAGTGCTGGAAAATCAAGAATCTGCTCTACCAACCAACATAATTATATATTTAAAGAAAAAGTGTGAATAAAGTAAAGTAAATAATAACTGTCAAACATGATTGTGTTACCTTGCCACTTACCTATATTGAAAGGCTTTTATTACTTTAGTTTTTTGCCAAATTTTTTTTTATTGAGTCACAGTAAGATTATATTGATACAGGGAAACACCTACATGTAAGTCACCTTTTAAATTAAAAATGTATATCACTTTTAAAAAGTTAATGTTACATAACTTCAAATTGCAATCAATTTAAACTAAAATTTACAAGAGGGTGATATTAATTTTGTAAAGAACTAAGAAATGACTGTTTATTTAAAATGCAGTTGTCGTTATTTTACAAATATTTATTGGTTTATTTATTCTTTTATTCTCTAATATTTTTTTATGTAATACTCTCACAACCAAGTTTAACAATACTAATGTAGTCTATTCAGGTAAATGGACTTGTTACATGCTTTGAGTTTCATTCTGGGGTTCTTATAGGTTCTGTCTGGATTTTCCAATAAACAATAGTGGACAGAGGGCTGATTAATTTGTTATTAGAAACCCAAATGTCATAACAAAATCAGTAATTTAAATACCCTCTGTAAATTTTCTCTTAGAGTTTAGAAAATATAATATATTTATACTAAAAATAAGCTGTTTTCTCCCATAGTATTGCTTTTACATTGCATGGGCGGCTATCTTAAAAAGTTTATGAATAGTTCACAAAATATTGCATTAATAATTTTACTTAGATAATTTCTAAATACCTTCAAAACTAAATAAGTAACTCGGTGCAACATTTATTAACTCAAAGATTTAAAGGAAAAACTAAATGAACAATAGCAACTATTTTTTCTAAGTTAACTCATATTATTTTACACTTGTTCACATTTTAATTCTCGGATCAGTGCAAATATCACATGTCAATTTAACGTACTACATGTAGTAAGAATGCATTTGTATCAAAAGAAAGTACATGTAATAAAGTGTGTTTTTTATTTTCATTTGTGCTGCTACAAAATCTTTGACAAATTTTGTTCTGAGGAGTACTCAGTAATATGAAAATGTTATGTCATTGTAGCTAAATGTACATGTACGCTATTTTTATATTAAATTTGATTAAACAATATCATAGTAGGGGTTCCGGTTGTATTATTGGATAAACCAACTTTTTGACACTCCACTAATATTGAGCTGTTTTTTCAATGGGCAATATTTGGTTCCAAAGAAGTCCTGTAAAAATAACCTAAATTCTTTGCTTTTTTTCATAAGAATAATTGAGATGCACTGAATTACAGTACCTTAACTAATTTACTTCCAGGTTAAACCAATCTGGTTGGACAGGGACATTAAATTTCAACTCTTGTGTCGTCCAGCTCGGCCATAGGGTTGTTTAAGAAGGTTACAAAACATAATTAATTGCCCACACAATTTTAAAATGTGTGTTTTTGATATTTTTGCTTTATGAAAATGTAATGAATACTTAAAAAAAAACAAAGTTGAAACACATGATATTGACCTTATCGCGATGACGTCACAAAAGGGGCAGTCCCTTAGCGACGGTGAAAACAATGCCATAGATACGGTCGATTTACTACGCTGATTGAGCACCTCTGCTGATATTTCGTCAATTGCATCCCTATTGGGAAGTCGATAGGTAATTAAATGTCCTGTAATTGGTGTTTAAAATGTCTTTTGAATATTAGGAAGGGTTAGATTGCACTTCGAAAGCCCGATATGATCAGAAAATAAAACTAATTGGACTTAATGAATGTCCGTACAAATTGCAAGCTGGATGTTGGAAAAATGACTCGACCAAGTGGCCGATGATCCAGTACGGCGACATTCATGATTAACTCTCTTACTGAGACACCGGGTAAATTCGTTTATTCTGTAATAATGGGAGTATCCTTGTAGATGTTGATGTAATGAGTATTGTCGTTCTTTTCAGGGTTCATTCATCTTCGAACATTATAATTATATTTATACTATGTCAATTTATCATGCTAATGTGAAGCTGTAAAATACGTAGGGACATCTGGTAGATGACTTACTGAAAGCCTTAGTTGTGTTCATTGTAATGAGTACGAGTGACAAATATTAAAATTAACACACATATAGATCTATCTGTATAAATATTTGTTTTTCAAACATTATTTACCCCCGTTGCTGTCAAACGTAATTTCTTTTTTATGATGTCGATCGTTTATTGTCGTAACATTAAATCTTAATACGGAATGACGTCTTTTTAATTAACTGATACACGCTAAATACGTTACTTGTTTAAATACTTTAATAAATTAATCGGGCTAGTATCTTTACGGTGTAAATTTCTGATGATCTAAATTGGACATGACTTTATATTTGACCATATGTCACATATTTAATTTAAGCAACTGTTAAGTACATCGGCGTTAATTATTCATCCAAATGACTGCTTAATACTACCAGAAAGAGGAGACATGGTGGCATCTATCGTGTTAAATGACACTGTCTGGACCACCCAGTGTGGTTTATGACACCTTTTTGTCAGTTAAGTTTGGACAATATTTGATCAAAACGAGATAATCGGATTATGCAAAACAAAGGGGCACCAGAATACAAAAGCTTACACGATTTTAAGACTGATGCAAACAATCAAATGAAAAATATTGCAATTAATTAAATGTTTATTTAATGTGTCAACGTGTTTTATAAAGCAACAGTATATTCAATTATTTCGGCATTAAAAATTTGGCTTAAATGACTGCTCAGTATGACAAGAGATGACATAGAGGTATCATAAATTGTGTTTAATGACCACATGTGGTTTATGCAGAGCCCCAAGTATAGGTCCCCAGCTGGCTTTATGACACCGTGTTTTCTTTGTCTGGACAGTATCCGATCATAACGAGATAATCGGTTTGTGATGAAGAAAGGGGCATTCGAATACCTAACATGCGGAAACAAAAAGTGTCGAAATTGGTGTGAATTAAATAAAAACAATAACATTTATCATGAGAATTTATTTCATACGTAACAAGGTAATAAGGTAACAAATATAGAGGTTCAAATCAGATACTATATGTTGAATATATTTTAAATTTATTGGTTGTTAGTTTTCATCCTTATTTGTGTTCGTTCATTAAATTAAATTTATTATGAAAGAATTTCTATTTCTGGGTAGACTATGTTTATTCTAAAAAATGGTCGCGAAGATGTGCCTTAACTTTAGAAAATTGCGAGCAGTGTTAAATATTTCAATGCAAATAAAATGGCGACAGCGCTTTTGTTTTCACCGTCGTCAAGGGGCATGTAACTCTAACTGTCGCAAGTGCCCGGATGTTGCGATAAGGTCAATATGTTAGTTTTACAACATACGATGACCACGGACTTGTACTTTTTACCAGACAATTAGAATACTTGAGATGGTTGAATGGCAAGTCTTGGAAATTGGCCATGAAAAGTTAATATGCATCTAGCTGTGTTGACAAAAAGTATAAACAATATTGGATAAATGCTTACCACAAACTTGCTCAAAGAAACTTGACTTTGATGATTGTGTTTTAAGCACTATAGACGAGTTAACGCGTGACGTCACACGCACCTGCAAAGTTTAGACTCCGCCCACTGGTTGGCAAAAAGAGGTGGAATTCATATAAGCGCATATAGAGAAGGTTGACATTATCATCGTTTTTACTGATAATCATGAACTGTATCAAATATAATTTTACTATTTATGTCTGAATAAAACATAAGCATGCGTGGAAATTCATTTTTTGAACGATTATATTGTTGTTATTATTTGTTTTTACTAAAAACGAGCTCTGGAGTGGAACGTACACTATCTACGAGCTCGGTATGTGGTTACCACAAAAATCTCTACTTACCGCATTTTCACGTCCATTTTAGATACAAAATTTCAGAAATGTAAATTCGTTTAGAATAAATTAAATTTAATGAAAGAACACAAATAAGGATGGAAACAAACAACAAATAGATCGCTTTTTGTTCGCAACATATAGTAACTGATTTTAATCTTAATATATCTGTACAAACTTACCTTGTTACACAACAAATAAATTCATAAATCTAATTGTTTTATTTAATTGTGCACACCAATTTTGACACTTGTTTCAGCATTTCTAACCTGGTGTTTAATTGAACCGTTGTTCGTCACAAGCATATTATCTCGTTATGATCGGAGACTGCCCAGACAATTACACAGAAAACATACCGGCGTCATAAACATAGGGACCTATACTTTAATTGGGTCCTTGCATAGACCACATGTGGCAGACTTTATGATACTTCCATGTCATTTCTTGGCATATTGAGCAGTCATATTGAGCAAGCCAAATATTAAAGCGAAAATACGTAACATTTGCTTTAATAAATAATTTAACATATTAAAAAAAGAAGATATTTGTCCGAAACCGATTAACAGGAACATGTGTATTTATTTGTTAGCCAGTTTAATCATAATAATACAGTGCTTTATGTCTTTAAAGTTAAAATATTGTTCAATATTACTGCTACACAATTGATGTATTTACCGCGGGTACCGGCAAATGTAAACTCGTCAATTTAGTGTAAAGATTATACGTTCTTGCATTGCACGTAACACCATCATGAAAACAAGCAATCACAATGGATAAACAGTATTTGCGTAAAATAAATTAAATAAATACATATATTTATCATAAAATGCTAGATTGTTAAATGTATCACTCCTTATTACTTGTTAAGAGATTTCAATATACATGCAAAGACAGTTCAATTTGCACAAGATGCAGGTTTTATTTTCATTTGTATATTAAAATTTATTAATATTGTTATTCAATGGAAACGAAACGAAAATTCATTCTATGGAAAAGAAAATTACAACAGCATTTAACGATTGTTAATGTATTCCGTTTTTTTATGGCTTTGTTTTATAATTGATTAAATGCGCCTCTTATAATACACTTTCGGTCGCTGATGAGCAATAACAATATCCACACCGTTTATAGTTATAATCAAATTAATATATGTTTTATAAGTTTTGAAAAATCATTTTTAAAGTCTTACTATAAAAAAGAATACGGCTAATGTATTGTTTTGTTGTGTGGTATTGTCAGTATTTAGTCTTCCGACCACGTTTACTCTGATACTAATAACTAATTTGTATTTTTATAAAGAGGAAATTATATATATGATGATACATTTATTAGTACTAAATATGATATATTTGCACTATTGTTTAAGAGTTGTAATGTTTATTTCAGATTTTTTATCGTTTAATTGACTAAACAAAAGCCCTTTATACATGTTTTACGTGACTGTAACCAGTGTTTTTGCCAACCAGTCAGTGCGCATGCGCGGAAAATCCCGAATGTAAACAATAACAATTAACTCGTCTATAGCTATGAAACACAAATCTGTATTGTTAGTTTCATAGAAATACTGCTGACGACAACTCGAACCATGGGTAGAAGTTAAAAAACAAAGTTATAGCTATTACAGGGTGCCGCTACTACAGAACTTAGATATCCAAATTTTCCTTGTTCCTCTCCAATTTCCAGGACAGAGCGTTCATAATTTTGGTCTTAAATCGAGGCAATCTATAGCCTAACTGCACTGCATACTTTATGTATCGCGTTCCTTAGTATTGGGCATGATTTGCACTTTGTTTTCCTTCAATTGACAACTGTCGATGGGCGCGGCCATTTTGCTTAAAAGAAGTCCGAAAACAAAATGGCGCCCACGTTATACCAGAGGCTTCCTTATGCAATAAAAAGCCGGTTGGATCCAGAGTGGCAGAGTGCGGAGTTTTGCGAATACCGAAGGGCATAAAGTTTGTATAAGCAGGGATCTATAGGTCCCTGGTATAACAAATGTCTTCCATACTATTGTTTCATGGATACCTGAATGGCTAGACCAAAGTTCGATCAATAAACAAAACTTGTTTATTTTTATATCATTGAATGAACACATCAATGAAATCGCATTTGATGTAAAACAGAGATTGGAGAGACCTTGATTTTTGTCTACATGTGTTTGTTCAGGATTTGATGTTAATTGCTAAGATTATCTAACCTTGTGCTGGCATTTATACCCGTCACTGAAAGTGCACATGTCTTGCGCAAATTTCTGTCAGTATATAATATTTAATATAGTAAAATAATGGCGCGATTGTGAAATTTAACAGTGGGTTAATAAATCGTAGGGCGCTGCATTTGACCACATTTACCATAGACTCCATAGTCGTGGCTGCATAACAAGTGGTTTGAAACGCGCCTCTTGAAAGATGTGGGGCAGTCTCAGAAACCATTTCAGTCAACAAACCAGTCTTAAGAGTTGTAATTTTTCGGCGAAGCTGTATACGCCAGCTTTTCACCTTACATGACCTTTGTAACTGTCCAATAAAATTCAAATAAAACTTACCGTGGCTAGTTCAGAATGAATAGACTTCATTTATCCCATAGGCTGATTTGAGCATTCCACCAGAACATTGGAAACATGCCCGCGTCTTTGTAACACTGTTTTACTGCGTGAAACATTTTTCGGCGTAGCTGTATTAAGCCTGCTTTTCACCTTACCTGACCTTTGTAAGTGTCCAATAAAATTCAAATAAACTTTCCCGCGGCTAGGTACGAATGAATACACTTCATTTATTCCATTGGCTGATTTGATCTACTGCATGAAACAATTTTATCTCTAATGAAAAGGCTTAATAGATAGAACAGTTTTACACTCAATTCTCGACATCAATACAGTTTGTGCGTGTACCTTTTATTTTCATAGAATTACCAGCGGAAAAGCGTTTATACTTAAAGGCTATGTTCTCATATTTAGTACTTACTTCCACATTCCTGTGAACATGTAAACATGTAAAAGTATAAAGAGCAGTGGAAGCGAGGCCTCACTTTAATGGATTACATTTCAACCCGCGAGGTATCGAGTTCATATACAGGTCATCACCGGAGTTCGCGGCCAGTAAAATAATCGTTATATAATAAAGACGCTATCCGTGAACTAGGTGAACTGGAATTTTCTTTAGACCAGAAATATGTTAAATGAAGATATTTGGCAATATAATTATGGTATGTCAATAATAGATTCTTAATGCGTTTTCAACAATACAATGATAAATATTATTTTTGATTAATTTAACAATAATTATTCCATCTTATTGACTAATGTATTAAGCATTAGCGCGATGATTCTCGATACTGTTAATAATCGAATCAAATGGCAATGCCCGACAAACCACTAAAACAGGTTTGTTCGAAGAACGCGCCTATAAATACGGATACTTCGCGTGTGGCCGGTTTTCTCATATAATTTAATTTCACTTCCATTCTTCTTTTGGTTTTCTGTTTTGTTTCTATAGGTTTATGACCAGCAATATGTAATTATGTAAAATAAGCCGCGAAAATTCCGCGTAACATCCCGTACTGCGTGTGATGCAGCTAAGAACTGCACAGAAAAAGATATTCGCTATCCTTGATCTTTCTAATGAAAAGGCTTAATAGATAGAACAGTTTTACACTCAATCTCGACATCAATACAGTTTGTGCGGGCACCTATTTTCAGAGGCAACAGCGTTCATATTTAGTACTGACTTTCATATTCCTGTCAACATGTTAACATGTTAAAGTATAAAGAGCAGTGGCCTCACTTTAATGCATTGCATCTCAACCCGCGAGGTATAACGGGTCAGTTTGCGATTGTGTGGTTTATTTACAGGTCATAGCTGCGTCTTCGAATACGCTTATGTGCTGATCTAAGTTCGCGGCCAGTAAAATAATCGTTATATAATATAGACGCTATCCGTGAACTAGGTGAACTGGAGTTTTCTTTAGACCAGAAAGATGTTTAAATGAAGATATTCAGCGATATTATTATGGTTTGTCAATTATAGTTCTTAATGTGTTTTCAACAATACCATGATAAATATTATTTTTAATTAATTTAACAAGAATTATTCCACTATATTGACTAATGTTTTAAGCATGAGCGCAATGATTCTCGATACTGTTAATAATCGAATCAAATAGCAATGCCCGACAAACCACTAAAACAGGTTTGTTCGAAGAACGAGCGTATTAATATTTAAAATATGAACGGATACTTAGCGTGTGGCCGGTTGACTCATATGTTTAAATTTCACTTCCAATCTTCTTTTGGTTTTCTGTTTCGTATCTATAGGTTTATGACCAACAATACGTAATAATGTAAAATAAGCCGCGAAAACTCCGCGTAACATCCCGTACTGCGTGTGATGCAGCTAAGAACTGCACAGAAAAAGATATTCGCTATCCTTGATCTCATTTACCTTTCACAAACTCCAACTACAATCAACGCCGTATACCTTGTTTTAAAGATATTTCTTGCTGATCATATAAATATTGTTGTTCCCTATCATGATATGCCCCTCTTTAACAATCTCGCAAGGTATAAAGTTCAGGTCGCGGGCAGTACAAGACTACTTACATAAACTCTATCGCGTTAACCCGGTGAACATTACCAGAAATATCTTTATTCACGGACTCTCGTCAATATACGCTCCTTGTTCAGTCCTACTCGGTTAATCCTTTCTCCATATATTCCTCAAGATCAGAGCTAATCTATTTAACTGTTAAGGGGTCATTAACAAGCCAAGGTGGTGTGAAACACCGGTCATATGATTTGATTGTAGAAAAATGCAGGGGCACGCATTTTAATATGTATCAAAGAAGTAATATTAATTAACGAAAGCACATTTTTATAAGGAGCATCGTGCTTGTATTTGATTATTGATTTAAAGAGTATGTAATGATATATATGCGAAAGTTTGTAACGATCTCAGAGCATATTTATAATTATGTTATATAAAATAATGATGAAGATAATTTATTTTCCATTACACATATCAAATTATTCAGAAGTAACAAATTGAATATTCCTTACTTTTTCAATGTACATCTGTTTATGTCCATATAAACAAGTTGAGATAGCATACTGTATATAGCATGCCACATAAACTTTATAGAGTTCTTGATGATTTATAATAATAGAATGATAAGCTGCTATATACAAATGTACATGTATATTTATTAAGTACTGTCATGATTGTAACCCCAACCTTTCTAGCTTGGAAATTTCATGGAAAAAACATTAATTTTTACACCAAATACCAACTTCATCATTGTAAATCACATAACAAATGTTCACATAAATATGTTACTAATCAGCAATTAAAAGAAAGAAATTAACAATCAACTTTTCAGCAATTTACCACATGAATACCCAGCATGATATGTGGTAGTAGAGTGTTGAACTGCACTTGAGCACCCCCTGTACGTCGATAATCCAAACTTAGAAGGATAATTCAAACTGAAGAAAAAATGTCGACAGAAATAAAGACTCCAGTCATTTATTTGTAAGAACACGTTTATTTACGATATAGTTGTGACATAGTAAACGTTTCTGTTTGGTAAAATGTAATTTGCCGGATACAATGCGCTAATAAACCCATAACAATTTAAAACAATTACGTCGAAATAAAATGAATATGTTTGAAAATCTGGAAAAAGTAAATGAAACTGTCGAAAGTTTTAGGCCAAAAACAATTATAATCGAATGTTTTTAATGTTTTAATGCTTGGACTTATGTATTAACCTTTCATATATGTATGTAAAAAATTTGAATGGCGTAAATGCTCTAAAACGCAATATATTCTTATTTGTTTAGGACAAGAATATACAAATTGTATAATGACCAAACTAGTGTATGGATAATTCCAAACTTATATGTGGAAGTTGATGGATAATGACCAAACTGCAAGATGTCTTTATGTCAAGATCTATGTTAAATGACCACTCTTGTAAAAATATTTCGAGATTTATTTAGTTGCTGACAACAAAAGCATTTTAGCACATAGTTAAACAATCATCATTAAAATGACTTTGTTTGCTTTTCAGGTAAAACAGAAGATAATGGAAAACTACAGATGTTATTATTGTACAGAGTCCTTTAAAGCGAGATTGTACGGTTTTGTCAAATACTTAATATTTTATATAAAATTTGTAAACAACTTATTAAACATATATTTCAATATAAATTAAAATAAAAGTTATGAAGAACATGTGTCGAAAAATGCGAAATAAGCCAGATATTCAATTCTGAAATCGAAAATGTCTGTACAGTCGAATTCGCCAGCATGTAAATCATGCATGTACGATGTGAATCTAAATTTAGTCTAACGGTTCTTTGTAAATTCCTGCAACGATATCTATTCATACGATACACGAACATATATGTTCGGCTCGGCTCGGGGCGCTAATTTATCTTTGCTGCATTTTATGAAATTCGTCTTCAATGTATAATTTGTCTTGCCTTTTTTGTGTTATTGTTACATATTTTATCAATATATTATTATTTAACACATATAAAAATCGTATAATCTCGCTTTAAATGCGTGAAATAAATACTTATCCATAACACAACGAACCATTACGTATAAAAAAAAATAAATAGAGAACTTACCTTAGATGAAACAACCGGCAAATTAGGTTATCACAAGCTTTCTATGCTAAACCATTAAAGGTCGTTTATTGTCAGTGAGCATGCGAATAGCGGGATAGAAAAGCGGGATACTGTACAATTAACTAGTAAATATTTCACTACTTCTTCAAATTTCCCGCGCCGGCGAACAGGGTCACGGGAAAAACTTTTTTTATTATTATTAAAATACATAATTTACAGAAGATTTTTAATATCTATGTCTGTGTATAGAGAAATTATTAAATATGTTTTGTTCAGTGTGTAAATATATTTCGGAAAATAAAATGCTATACTAGCCGTCGATATGCCCCTTGAATATTTGTGTGCCATTCGATGCAATCTTTCTGACATAATGTATAATGAATCAGATCAGTTAAGCCTAAAGCAATATTCGAAACCTCAAATATGGTAACAAATACAAGAATCAGCGGGGCAAGTGCCACTCTTACATGCAGCTTCAACTCGAATCCCTTTAAATCCCTTTAAATCAAGTGATTCAATAATTAGTAGGGACATTTTTACATTTCTATGCTTTTCATGCTATCCAAAATGACATGGAACACGTGTTATGGCATCTCTGTGTACGTGGAATGCAAATCTCGCATGCTTATTTTGCTTCTAATCTCAATTGAACATATATGCAAGTTCTGTTGCAATTAATTTCACTAATAACAAATAAATGAATGTTGATATTCGTTGAAAGTATTTTTTATATTCCATTATACACATCGTGTGAGTTTTGTGTTATAAATAAGTTGTTTTCAAAGAGTAATATCTAAGGCCACAACAAATTGATTAAATGTTCGATGGATTCGCCGCACCTAAAAATCTTAAAACTGAATAAAAATATTTTTATTTTTATTTTGCGCCCGCATCAAAAAATTTGCTGCGCACCTATTTAAATGATTTAGTTTTATTTAGCCTACGTATTTTACGACATAGGCCTAGAGTGTTATTACACTTTGCGTTATTAGATTGGTTTATGGATAAAACAAATTGCAGCGTTCGTCTGTCTTGTCATGTCGGCAAAAGACACAAATAGAAATGTTAATTTTCCCCCGTGGCAATGAGTCATTGCATCAAAGATGATTTGAGTTATTTTATAATTTCAACCGGATCTACATCAGGATGTCAAATGTCGCCGGTATGCGTTCGATTGGTAAAAATCTGCAAATAAACTTGTTGGTATTGATTAAGTTAAAATATTAAAAATTAACATGCAAAGGAGTGTTGAACTGGACGAAAACATGTCGAGTATGATATAAATTGTACGAGCCACCTATCTACTAGTTCAAACTGTTGATGGCTAAGTGCAAGGTGTACATTATGCCCCTAAAACATAAATTTAACATAAGTAAGAAAGTGAAGAAACTTTCTGGACCTAAACAACTTTACTGGAATTTGATTGACTTTTTTTATAAGAAAATACAAAACTTTAACTACCCGTTTCTTATTTTTCTTTCATTAGGAAGTTATGTTTTTTTTTACTTTACAAAACTTAAACTTCTCATTTCTAATTTTAATAGTGCTAAAATAACGAAAGTAATGCATTTAGTATTTTATAATACCATAACCTATGATATTTAGAATAAATACAAATTCGAGATATTTCGTATCAGTGTTTTTGCCACAAATTACAGACTCGTATAGGCTGTGTCCAAATTGAAAATTGTAATAAAGCTGTTTCTCAAAAAGTAACTTTTTTTCTTTAAAAAGTCTCGCCAAAATTTCCAAAAAATAAGTCTTTTTTTTTTGAGTAAACTCAATTGGTTTATTGAGTTTATCATACAGCAGTTTAATGCCCTAGCACTTTATAATATACATTTTAGAAAGCAGTTAAACATGCACTTATTAACAATTGGTATACTGTTATCTATAATAATAATAATAATAATGATTCAATATTCTCAATTTAATGGTTTATCGCACGTTATCCCCAATCAAAAAGGCACATGCTGTAAAATATGACGCGAAGAAAAATCACTGCTTATGCTTGATATTTATTGTATTATTTATTTGTCATGTTATTTAACCATCAGCTTGACAGAAAAACAAGCTTCTTATATAACTTTGATAATGAAACCTACATGTACAATTTTAAATTTAAGTAATAACTACCTGGTGTGAGTAAGCAGAACAGCTATTAGAGACTGTTTTTATTTATTTTTACAAACATTTGATAAGGGCTTAAACTCAATTATTACTTCTAAATGATCTTGTACTGGTATTTTGCATTTGTTTGGAAAACATATCAATTTACATTGACAATACATAATGTGTTTTTTATTTTTCGCCTTTCGCTCGCCTGTGATTTAACAAAAAATAGAATAAAAATAAATTTATTTTTATTTTGCTCGCTCGCTCCATTTTTGGAAAGCAAAAATCCGTAGAACAAATCATTAATTTGTTGTGGCCTAATCTGTGTTTGGAAAACATGTTCAATACATTGCAGTTTGTGAATTATCCATTTTGAGTTTGGTTATTATCCACAGAAATTTTCATATTAGTTTGGATTTATCCATGAACTGTTATACCCGCCCTGCAAACACATGATTTTAACACAGAAACACACTAGGTGTTAAAAGTAAATTTTTTATAGGACATTCATGATATAATTTTGCATATCTCTGTTACAGTTTCGTTCGCTCTTTTGCCAATTGACGTGTTAATAATTCAACACATACCGGTAGGTCGCATTTCGTGAAAATTAGCATTTCCCGAAGACAAATTTATCGTTTTTTACTAGAAAACTATTAAATCATTGCACAACTCAAAACTCATGTATGTGTCAGACATTCATTATCACATGTGTAGAACTATTACGTCCTTATAGTTACTAAATTAGCAGAAATGATAAAATAATCACCTAACTTTCAGTTTCAGTTTCGGCCGACAGTTTTTTCTTCAGTTTGAATTATCCAACTTAGTTTGGATTATCGACGTACAGGGGGTGATGAGTGATATAATAAAATGAATTAATTAGATGTCGGTTTATTTGTGTGTGGTCATTGACCCGTATATTTTCATTTAATTTCCATTTTTCTTGTGTATATCTGTTCTATATTTATACATATATGGTCAATAATATCTAATTATGCGAAATAAGCCACGCAATCTGGCCCAACGTAACTGATTTGCATGTGACGCTGCCAAGAACTGCACAGATAAAGGCATTTGTGTCGCATGTAAATAACTCTTTATCTTTCATCGACCACAACCACAATCAACGCCGTATATCTTTTTAAAAGATATTTCTTGTTATCAAGTGTCATATATATGAGTCGCATTCCGAGAAAACGGGGCATAATGCATGTGCTTAAAGTGTCGTCCCAGATTAGCCTGTGCAGTCCGCACGGGCTAATCAGGGACCACACTTTCCGCCTTAATTGGATTTTTGCTAAGAAGAGACTTCATTTAAACGAACAAGGTCATAAAGGCGGAGAGTTTCGTCCCTGATTAGCCTGTGCGGACTGCACAGGCTTATCTGGGACGACACTTTACGCAGATGCATTATGCCCATTTTTCTCAGAACGCGACTCATATATTTATATGGAATCTGACACGAATTTTATATAGCTCGATATTAACTTAACGATTTCAATAGTGTTGTATATAGCTCGATATTTACTAAACGATTTCAATGTTGTTGTTGGACAGAAAGTCTCTAGGGAGCTGACTAAAGAATCTGTAGGACGAGTATAAAAAGGTATGTCAATGTCAGTTGTTTCATCACGATTTTAACTACAAATGAGATTACCGTATTATCGGCAACATATTGAGTTAAATGTCAATGATGCTTGTAATCAATTAGCAAGCTCTTTCATGCACAGGTTTGATCTTTAGTATGACCTTGACATGGACCTAAGAGGTAACTTACCTTATCCGCATGGTGAGCATAAGTGTGAACTAATTAAACATTCCAAGACGAATGATAAAGTTACAGAGCGGAAAAGTTGTAAACCAGTTTTATGGCTAAATGTAACCTAAGTGGAAGTTTGACCTCGGCATTTGGGGCTACATGTGAACACCCATCTTCTAATGCTGGACATGTGTGGTATGTTATTTAAATTGCATGATAAAGAACCAATTACAGTTGGGACAAACTGTTTTCTTCCCATATTTGAACCTTTTGCCTTCAGGTGTGTACTTAAAGGTTGGGTTATGGAGTCCTCGTGATGGTCATTAGTGGTAAATATACTAAAAGTGCGCGATGAACGACAATGTTTCAGTCCGGAAAAGCTGTTTCATGGTAAAATCTTACTTTAAACCTCTTAGTGTGATCTAGAACTTTTAAACATGTATACGGGTTCGACTCGCGATACATCTAACGATATTGACCATTTCAGTTATTTTATAAAACTACGATAAATGACAAAACTACAGTAAGAACAAGCTCGGACGTATGTACGCACGCACATAAACTCGATACTTTATGTGCAATTAGAGGTTTCTGAAAGCGGGCTGGACAAAAACATGGTTACTATTTCACGAAAACAAGTATCGACTGACGTGACGTCATTTGATGCTGGCAAGATCAATCTGGTATAAAACGTTTGGTGACGATCAAAGAACACTTTAAGATAAGAATAGATGTATTTATATCGGCTAAATACAAAGAAACATTCAAGAACATTAGATACAAGCATTTAAAATGTCAATTCCGTTCGTACACTTTATTATATAATACCGGGTAATTTCGGTAGTGCTATATGTGTAAGTTGTGTCCCAGACCAACTTTTTCTAAAGGGAGTGAGGGGATTATAATTTATTTGTTATTTTTAGGGCTCTTAAGAATAGTTATAATATTGGCTCTTGCACAGCATCTTCACTAACACAACGGACAAGTAATGAAAAAATATGATGAACATTTAAAATTGTTTTATTAAGAAATAGATCTACATGCGGATGTACAATAATGAAAGATGTCAAGTAAATTGAAGAAAAACACCAGCGTCATTCAATAACAGTTAGTCATATTAAAACGGCAATCAACAGCGTGTAAAATACTACAACAATACATTATATATATATGTCCATCATTCATACAAACGCATACAAATGGGAAATAAGGTTGACAGCTTGTTGTAGTTCAACAAATGCACATTGGCACAATATAAAATATGAATTTAAACACACAAGGCCATGATTCAGGCAAAACAACTGATATATGAACATGCCTCAATGTTTGAAGTAAAAAGCACTTAGTTTACTAAGATCTTGTGGAACTTTAAAAATATTGTCAAAACAAATCTGAAATTTACATAAAAAAATGTTGAAATAAAGTTATGATAATTAACAAGTTTACTGATAAAAAATAAATAAACTCATAACTAGAAATAGGCCATAAATTGTAGCAAGGAGCCAGGATGAGCGACGTCAAGGGAAAATAGGTCTTATGACATATCCAAACAGTGTAGCTCCAGACATGTGTGTGTGTGTATTTCAAAGTTTATGAGGTCCTTTCCAGAGGCTACATTACATGTGGACCCTGAGTGTGGTCCAGCACTTCTACCTAATCAACTTACTAGACAAACAAAAGTAGCGACAAATTTTGAATTATAGCTGCAACTTCAAGCTATTTCCTAGTTACTGAAAGATTGTTCAATTTTGATGAGGTCTTGAGTAGTATAGGAAAGCTGGAGTACCCACAGAAAACTCCACCTATCTGGTATGGTGAGCAGACAAACCTTGACATCCTTAAAATGTGATGAGGAGTCATAATGTTCCGCATATGACCAAGATACCTGCTAAGACTTTAGCGGACAGAGTAGATCAAGACTAGAAAGTGTGAATGATCTGAATCTGTACTGTTGCATATGGCATTACATCCATTTTCAAGCGAAGCTGCAAATTTTTTCACTACCAAACGAGCTCCCTTTTTTTGCAAGCATAATCCCTTTATTCATTGAACCAACAACAACAATCGAGTCTGACACATATATAGCAAATAAATATTCAGCAGAAATATATATTAAAACAAGAGATGTGTTGGTCAGAAACACAATGCCCCCTATTGCGCCGCTTTGAAAAAAATAAATATTTTTTTTACCTTTGACCTTGAAGGATGACCTTGACCTTTAACTACCACTCAAAATGTGCAGCCTCATGAGAAAGCCGCTTTGAAAAAAAAAAAAATACCTTTGACCTTGAAGGATGACCTTGACCTAGAAAGATGACCTTGACCTTGAACTTCCTACACTCAAAATGTGCAGCTTCATGATAACGCTGCGTTGAATTCATTTATATTTTTACCTTTGACCTTGAAGGATGAAATTGACCTTGAAGGATGACCTTTACCATGAACTTCTTCCACTCAAAATGTGCAGCTTCATGAGAACACCGCTTTAAATTAAAAAAAATACCTTTGACCTTGAAGGATGACCTTGACCTTGAACTTCCACCGCTCAAAATGTGCAGCTTCATGAAAACGCTGCCATGATTTTTTTTTGACCTTTGACCTTGAAGGATGACCTTGACCTTGAACTTCCACTATGCAAAATGTGCAGCTTCATGAGATACACATGCATGCCAAATATCAAGTTGCTATCTTCAATATTGAAAAAGTTATGGCCAATGTTAAAGTTTTCGGACGGACAGACGCCAAATATTTGACATTTGACCTTAAAAGATGACCTTGACCTTCCCCTTTCAACACTCAAAATGTTCAGCTCCATGAGATACACATGCATGCCAAATATCAAATTGCTATCTTCAATAGTGAAAAAGTTATGGCCAATGTTAAAGTTTTTTTGGACGGACAGACAGACAGACATACACACATATTGACATACTGACTAACGGACAGTTCAACTGCTATATGCCACCCTACCGGGAGCATAATTATATAAGATACAAAGAGGAGGCTTTTATTGCTTAACATATAAACTTCATGTATAACTTTTCTAATGCAAATATTTTGGTGTGAGCTTTACTAGATATTTTTAATGTGGTGCGATAAATGTTGTATCTGCTTAAACAGCCAAAGAATAAAACAAGATAATTTCACCATTGAAACATCAGCAGAGGCATTGACAACAAGCAAATCCATTGAATTTATATCTGCCACCAATATGCTTCTGGACACAAAAGTGTTATATTTGACACTCAAAACAGCATTTTTTCAGGATACAAAGGGCCATAACTCCCTTTATATCCGATGGCGTACAATGCCATTTGGCGTGCACCATCCTCTTATCCATATATATACTCATACCAAGTTTCAATGAAATCCACCAAAGCACTTCCAAGATATGGCTCTGGACAATAAAAAAGAATTTTTTCAAGATACAAAGGGCCATAAATCTGTTATTAACAGATGGTTTACAATGCCATTTGGCGTGCAACATCCTTTTATCCATATATATACTCGTACCAAGTTTCAATGAAATCCAGGCACTTTCAAGATAATGCTCCGGACACAAAAGTGCAGGACGGAAGGATGGACAGACGGACAACGCCAAAACAATATCCCTAAACCTCTGGCGGGGGATAATAAACCTGACTGACACTTTAAATTTCGAAAATAAGAAAATATAATCTAGTCACTAGATGTAGAATATGGTTAACTTGGTTCCAGCCACAATAAAGTTATCATTTTAACTCACCTAGTATTTCAGAAGCCAAAACATTAAATAACCATTAATTATTTAAAAACAAGATTATTTTTTTCTGGGCATTACATTGAATGGAGATGTTGTTTTTGAATTCAACAAACATAGGCCTTGTAATTTGCATCTTTTAAGTGTCTCATTAAAAAGTTCATTGTGACAACTTGTAATAATCATAAAGGTAAATTTTTATGTCACCACACTGACAGCCAGAGTCCTCTACAACAGAGCACTACAAATATAATCTATTACTTTTTTCTGGAGTTTAAAAAAATATAGTAAAAGAATATGTAAGTTGCATCGTTTGAAAATGGGTCTTTTGCAAAATGCAGCCATCATAGCTCCAGACCGGCCTCCATAGCCTAGCTTTTACGCTACCCTGGTCACTACAAAGACAGAATGGCTTACATGTGCTCGTTAGCGGACAGGGTCTAGAGCTCCACTGGGCAGGGTCTAGAGCTCCACTGGAGATACATCGTTTCATGATGATAGACATTTGTGAAAGTTACTTCAAAATCCATAAATATAATGTACAGTTATTGCTGATACAAGAAATTTCACAGACATAAAGAGAGACGTACAGATACACAGACCAGCAGAGCAACTGCTCGATGCCCCTTCTTCAAGGGGAGAGGGGGTGCATAAAATCATCAGTTGTCCCAATGACTAGTTCAGTGTAGGTACCCATTTATCAATGTTTAGGACTAACATTATATTTAACTGTGCAAATAACATTTTTTGGTACAATAAAGCATCAAAATCACACAAAAGGTCCCTACAAATGCAAAATTTCAGTCAAACAGAAATCAAACGCTTGTGAAAGGAACACACATGTGACAGATCTTCCTAGTGTTTTTGTGCACTACTACACCTGTGAAGTCCATGCCTTGAATAGTTTTACATACTTATGGTTAGAAAAGATGTAACTTTTATTTTAATCATCGTTATTAAAAGAGATTTTTAAGACTGGTGAATAAACCGCAATTGTTTTTTCATTGCACATGTATCTATTGTGTAGTCAATCAACTAATTACATATTTAATCTAGACATTGCACAAAATAATTTTTTCAAATATAATGTTGCCCCAAAAATGCAAAGGATTAGTTAAAAGCATAAACCATAATGTTTTCATTCAAACAACTTCAAGACACTCCTAAATATTAATGAAAATCTTTGCACAACAAAATGGAATGGAAAAATGACTCAATACAACATACTATGCAGAAACACTGAATATAATACAAATGTAGAATTTCACATACTTTAAAATCTAAAAAAAACATCTTATAAAATATTACAATAAATGTGTAATATTAACATAAACACAGTATATAAAATGTGAAAAACAAAACAACACAAACATGTAACAAACGATGTTTACAACAGTAATAGATTACTGCACAAGTTGACTGCTGTCAATAATGAAGTGCCATTCAATATTCATAAACACATACTTTATAAGAACCTTGTCAACATCCATAACATTAAAGTTCCACTACGCATGGTTAAAAAAAGAACAACAACTGCATCTAAAGAGAGATCTATTGCAAAGCGAATATCATGGTATGTCTCATTGTAAACATTATTCTTGTTCTAATTGTAGCAATTCTTAATTGTTTTTTTTTCAACAATAACTTTAGTATCAGATAGAAATGTGTTACAGACACTAATGCCCCCAAAACACATGTTTGGACATAGACAAATCCTCTTTATGTTGTCCAGAAGACAAAAAGACAAAGAGCCATAATTCTGCCCAAACTCTTGCAACCAAAAGTCCTTTCTTTACGTTCATCTACAAATTAAAATCATTAAACGGCAAACAGTTTGAGTGAGATCCACTAAGTATTTACAGAATAATTGAAAACACAAAAGGCTGGAACTAAACATTGTTCAGTACAAAAGCAGACAAATGATCATTATTCTGCCAAAATAGTCACAGCCTAAATGATTTTCTTATATCATTTACAAAAATAAAGGTCATTGAATTGCAAAAGTTTAAGTGAGATCCATCCAGAAATTTAAGAGAGGTCAAATACACTAGCTTCAAGCAACTTTAAATTGTATGGTGGAAAAACAATTCTGGCAAACAAAAGTTGCTGCCCGAATCACTTCTTAACCATCCTGAGCAAATTAAGTTCTTTCAACTGAAATTTTTAGCGAGATCCAACAATTAGAAATTCAAAACCATGCTTCATGACATATGGAAATACAGATGGACACACAGATGGACAAACAAGTGCAATACTTAACGCTTTCAGTGCGGGAACCGAATTTTAAAGGCCTTTGCAAACAGTTTGGATCCAGATGAGACGCCACAGAACGTGGCGTCTCATCAGGATCCAAACTGTTTGCTATTCTGATAGTATTCTTTGAAAAAAAATCGAAGAAAATGATTATTTTAGAAATTCAGCAGACGACATTTTAGCAGACGACAAATTTCCCAGCATGCAAAGGGTTAATGCCTCACATTCCGCGTTGGAATAAACATGAGCAGCAAACTGGGAAAACAGGGCTTAATGCATTCACGTAAAGCGTTGTCCCAGGTTAACTTGGGCAGTTTGCACAGGCTGATAAAGGACAGCACTTTCTTCATAGTCCAGATTTTCCATGAGAAGAGATTTCCTTTAAACGAAAAAATGCAATAAAAGCAGAAAGTGCGGACTGCACATGCTTATCTGAGATGATACTTGGCACAAACACATTAAGTTACATTTCCAAAAAACACGGCACAAACAGTATTTCAAATCAAAATTGCAAATAATATATATATTTGAAACTAAATAAGCAGAACATTCAATTTAGGAAGAAACACATTTCTCCTGAAAGAACAGAGAAATGTTCACATGAAGTTCTCTACTGTCCAGAATCTGGTCCAGACAAACTGCAGAGAGACTAACTGACAGCACAACATGATGACAGGTAATGATGACTAGAATATTCTCCTTTAAACTAGGGGTAAGCCAGGCTATGAATGAATGACTTGGTCACTGGGAAACAGTACAATGATGATCAGATATTTCACTGCACAATTAAAACAATGTTCATATTGTGAACTTAACATCTTTTTGCTTGTTTTTCAACAGAGGCAGTGAAATATTTCTGTAGAGTTCAAATCGAGTACCGGTAATAAAGTAATTTTCTACATAAAGTATTTTTCTAATCAAAATTATCAAAAATATTTGTATTATCATAAGATTTTCTGAATTTACTTCAAAATGTGGAATTGCAAATATAGCAAAGTTGCAATTAAA
This sequence comes from Dreissena polymorpha, assembly GCF_020536995.1. Lineage (NCBI taxonomy): Eukaryota > Metazoa > Mollusca > Bivalvia > Myida > Dreissenidae > Dreissena > Dreissena polymorpha. The sequence continues at coordinate 72,300,772 of NC_068358.1, read as the reverse complement.
ATTAAGCAAGGCCAGCGACCAACAAAGGAAAGCTGGGTAATGCGAAAATTGGTCTTATGCCATATGTTGCCAAAGTAGCATCAGAGCAGCATGCACAATGTCAGTCTGGTAAGGAGTTACTCTCCGCTATAAAGTCACACAAGGTTTTGTGGTCTCATTTCTGGACAGGGCAGCTACAGACCAGACTGCACAGTTGCGCTGGCTTGTCTGGAGCTACCTTGGATGCATATTGCTTAAGACCCATTAACGAATGACAGTGGTATATATTCAGAAAACAATTTATCTAGCCTAACATGTTACTCAAAATGATTTACCACTTCTTATCTTAAATTAAGTTACACACCACCACTTAACAAACCATATGGACTGTGCTCTGTGAAAAGGGGGTTTAATGCATGTTCATAAAGTATTGTCCCAGATTAGCCTGTGCAGTTTGCAAAGGTTAATCAGGGACAACACTTTCAACATTAACTCAGAAGAGACTTTCTTTAAACAAAAAATATCATAAAAGCAAAAAAAGTTGTCCCTGATTAACTTGTGCAGACTGCACAGGCTAATCTGAGACGAAACATTACACACATGCATTAAACCCCTTTTTCATAGAGCTCAGTCCATATCTATGTTAATACATGTAATAAAATCATATCGTGAACATGAATATAAACAGTTACAACTGCCATATTTAACATATTACACAAAAAAATGTATTTTACCACACGTTCTTAAACAATAACATTTTCTTAAATATATAAACATTCTTAAATATTTGCTTCTTTTTTTTCTTATCTAAAACCTTTTGTTATTTGAAATAAAATAGCACTTCTTGTGTAAAACATTCCAATAAATATATAATCAAACCATAAAATATGCTATACATTCATCTGAGAAATCATACCTAAAAAAGATATAACCAACATACTTAAATCATCAATAACATACATTATTTAGTTTTTAAAATAATCTTTAATCATTTTCACGTCTAAGCCTATAACAGTAAAGTTTTAAAGAGACGTCATAAGATTACAGTAGAAGAATGACTCTTTTTGGAAGCAGTAAATTACAAAAATAGACATGGATGTTGATGAAGTAAATGACAACTCTGGCAGTTGATTTATTCTGCAGCATTTTTAAAAGTATCTCACATGGCTACCATGTTAGGGGGTTAAGGAGAAGTAAACATGTCAACTACATCCACAAAGGCTATACATGAACACATAAGTGTAAAGACAAAGCTAATTTATGAATCTTGTCCGTAACTCCCTTTCCAATACACACTATGGAAAGCAAACTTAGAGGACCTTTTTGGATTTGACACTTTCAGCAACTTATTAACTACTCACTTTTACTAAAAAAAAAATTCACTCAACTTTCACCCCAAATCCATAAACTAAGAGGCATATGTTGCACTGGTACTATAGTTATACTTTAGCACAATATTTCTAGACAAGTTGGTGAAAAGCAATTCTTTGGCAAAACAAGACACCGGTGTGTTTTCAGCATTTCAGCATATGTACCATCAACCTTTGCCTACCCTATATTGTGATAAACATATTCCTAAACAAAAACCCACATGTTTACCTTTGTTGAAGATAAGCGTGGCTTTGACACCAATACCAGAGTCCACAACAGGTAGAAACTCTTACCTGTACATGCCTACCATATTATAATCGAATAGAATGTGCATTTGTCTGAGTAGTTTTCAGGATAAAAAAAACAACATTTAGCAGATTGTAAACATCTAGTGAAAACATGTTGCACATTCTCACATTGCTCGAAATAAGTTTTTCAAAAATCATTATCATATGGCATGTTCTTTCTCGAGTTATTACAGCATCTAGTATTATTTTTAGTGAAAGTAACCAGACCTCACAACCCTGAAAGTTAAGGCCTTGCAGTGAAAATGGGCATGTTTCATCATCACTAACATTTAGCCATAAAGTAACCAACTAAATAAAATGTTAACCCTTTAACATGGTTATTTAAGTTTTTGTGAACGGACAGCCAGACAGACCAACATACAGCAAACAAATTATAAGAAATAATAATAACCATAGTGAATTGTGAAGCTTATTAAGACCCCTTATGGTGTGTATGTTTTCATATTTCATCTTTTCAAATTATTCCAAGTTGCAGTTGAAACAGCTTAAGTATTTAAAAATGTATTAACAAGAGCATAGCTGCAACCTGAACTTAACCACAAACCAGGAAATGTGACCTGTCATTATGGGTTCGTCAAAACAGATACAGTCCAATTCTGTTTGCATCCAGTCACCCTTCAATCCTTTTTCATAAAATTCTTTACAGTGAACAAGATCAAGCTTCACAATTATCCTTGGAGCAATTTCAGACACACACAGTCCTTGTATTGTTCGGTTCTTTAGCATGGTAGCATGTCTTATATAATTCCCTCCTTCTTTGAGCAATCTTGAGAAAAATCAGCCACCATTCAATACTATGTTATATTTTGCTATTGATTCATACAAGCAATACAAAGAGTTCACACACACATATGTCAATGAATCAAAGCAGTGGGCTGCCATTTGCAATATGTATGCAAGTTCACACATAAAATGTTTCAATTTTGAGAAGCAAAAGGTTCACTAAGATTTATATAAAACGTCCCAACACGAGTTGCTCGGTGATAAATTCATTCACATCATGCTCCAAGCACCTGCTGAGTCCACAGCCCCAAGGCTTGACAAGCTAAAACTCCCTCTAGGAAACCATCCATGCGCTTTAGCGGGAAAAACGGAGTTTAATGCATGTGCATAAAGTGTTGTCCCAGATTAGCATGTACTGTCTGCACAGGCTTATCAGGGACAACACTTTCCGCTTTTTTGTATTTGTTCGTTTGCTTGGTTGGGACTAGTCCTACAACTGATCAAGCTTGAAGGAGTTTTCTGTGTCCGGGTCGGTGATCATGCTCGGGTCAGTCAGCATCTGGAGCCCGTCAAGGTCCAACGGGACCAGGCCATCTTTGAGCGCCTCGTCTGAAACACTCCCAAACAGGTCCGCATCGAACGAACCATCCCCCATACCTGGGAATAAAAGAATAAAGATTGCCTGTCTATATGCTGCAACATTTCCATGATTTAATTAACAGTTTTATAAATTACTTAAAGAATTACGTTTTAAACAATACATTGTTCACTCAGAACCGTGCATTATAATTAAATACATGGTGACAATCAACCCAAAATGTTTTAAATATCTAAACAATATATATTCTCATAAATAATTTTGCAAAATACTGAAAAATCATTAATATTTGTTGGAATAAAATTTTGTGGTTTTTCCAAAATGACTTTCGTGTTCACATAAACTTCTGAAATTAGGAAAAAAAGATGAATGTGTATAGGTAATTTTCCAATGTGTTAGTTTTAAATTTGCGGATCAGTGAACCCAACTAAAATCAATGTCCCATGAATAATATTGATTTTACAGTATTTTGAAAACCACATGCGAACTATAGGTACACTATTTGTCTTGGGCAACTCACTATGCCAACCTGAAAACACAATATCAGGTATCTTAGTCCCCGCTGTTGAGCTGGTGATGGTGTTGTTCATGTGGGTCAGACTCAGACTAAAGTTGTTCTCCATGTAGTACTGGAGACTGTTGGCTTGATTGTAGTCTGCCATCCCACTGTTGTTGGCCTGAGAGTAGGGCTGGGAGGAAGATGCACTCGACACTATCATCCCCCCATTGGAACCCTGCGCTATGCTGCTACTAGTGCTGATGGGTTGATGCTGCTAACAACAGCAAGTATAACATTAATGAAGTGTTTTCAACAACTTGATCAATGGGAAATTTTATTTGTTAGATCCGCACTTTGGTAAAGTGGGGATTAATGCTTGTGCAATCTGCATAGGCTTATCAGGAACTTAAATCTTGAGACTGGATTTTCGTTTAGAGAGCTATCCTTTAAAAAAGAAAATCCATAAAAGCAGAAAGTGTTTACCAGATAAGCCTGAGCAGACATCACAGGCAAATCTGGGCTGACAGACATCACAGGCAAATCTGGGCTGACACTTTACACACATGCATTAAGCCTGAGCAGACATCACAGGCAAATCTGGGCTGACACTTTACACACATGCATTAAGCCCCATTTTCTTCAAGTGCGGCTCATTTATAACATTAAACGATTTAAAGGATTTAGTCCTAAACCTTTGTTTGTGAAGAGTAAATTAAGGAAATATGATTTCATGAATTTCACTCAAAGCTTTTAGTATCTTTTATGGTTTTGACAAGTTTTATTTACTGGTCAATGAGTAACTGCCAGATATACATGTATGCAAGATAACTTACAGATTGTGTATCATTTTCTATTTGATGCTTCAGCGTATAGTTTAAGTAATTCCAATAAATGCATAATGTTTACAGCTCATAATGTCACAATTTATGTAGATAATTGATTAGGAATGTCAGAATCAATGTAACCCCATGAAATCATTCATTAAAATAAAGTAAAGCTTTGAAACAAACGTGACCAATCCCTCCTTTGTCACCTTTCAGGGCAAATAACTCAGCAGTGTGTATTAAAATAGGAAAGACAAGTATCTTGCATATCTACAACATACCATAGTAAGGACATATTTGAAGCTTAAATTTAATTGTTAAACCCTTTCCCACTAAGAAGCAAAGTTAAAATAGCCATGTGCAACCAGCAAAAAACTGAACTGTCTGCAAGTAACTCAGGTTTTATGCCATTTGCTGCTCATCAGCATCATAGGGTTAGCCCATAAAACTTCTATTCAGATATCTATCTATTAATTAAGGTATTTATTTTTTTTTAAGGTCTGACAGAAAAGATTTCCTACAATGCACCACTCTCAAACACTGCTTTAAAAACTCATGCATTCAAAGACTCGAGCTCACCATGTTAAAATGTTCAAACTGTTGTTGCAGTGCATTTGTCTGTTGCTGTTGGAGATGATAAGAGTCGTCGAAGATGTTGTTATGCCATGATGACCCTGGGGGGATGCCTGGAGACTGGGAAGGGGAGTAGGAGGACTGTGAGTGGGGCGACGTGGGCGACTGGCACGCACCGCCATCAGATATGTTGTTCCTGTACTGAGACATGTTCACCTGGAAATGAGACATGTTCACCTGTAAATAAGACATGTTCACCTGGAAATGAGACATGTTCACCTGTAAATTAGACATGTTCACCTGGAAATGAGACATGCTCACCTGTAAATGAGACATGAGACAGTTGACCAGTTACATTTTCGAGACAAGAATATCAGTGAAACTGATGGATGCTCCCATATGATGTGATTTGTCAATCTATGTGTTAATTGTGTGGAAACTAATTATTATTCAAGGGGCCATAACTCCTTGAAAACTCACTGGAGTGGAACAATATGACATTATAGGTATGCCCACCATGAAGGATACTGCATGGTTTCATACACTTCGGATAATAAGTTCCTGTGATCAATCACAGAAACATCAAATTCTTTTGATTGTCATAATACTTATCGAAGGGCAATAACCACCTAAAACAAGAGCTGTCACCATAGGATGACTTATGCCCCCTATAAACGCTTGATAGAAGTTATGAGCTTTTTTCGAAACCTAAACGCAGATTTCGAAACCTAAATGCGGACCCTTAGTTCAAGGTCAAGGTCACAGGGGTAAAAATTTGTGTGCGTATGGAAAGGCCTTGTCCGTATACACATGCATACCAAATATGAAGGTTATATCTCAAGGGACATAAAAGGTATGAGCATTTTTCGAAACCTAAACGCAGATTTCGAAACCTTAACGCGGACCCTAAGTTCAAGGTCAAGGTCACAGGGGTCAAAATTTGTGTGCACATGGAAAGGCCTTGTCCGTATACACATGCATACCAAATATGAAGGTTATATCTCAAGGGACATAAAAGGTATGAGCATTTTTCGAAACCTAAACGCAGATTTCGAAACCTTAACGCGGACCCTAAGTTCAAGGTCAAGGTCACAGGGGTCAAAATTTGTGTGCACATGGAAAGGCCTTGTCCATATACACATACATACCAAATATGAAGGTTATATCTCAAGAGACATAGAAGTTATGAGCATTTTTCGAAACCTAAACACAGATTTCGAAAACTAACGCGGACCCTAAGTTCAATGTCAAGGTCACAGGGGTAATTTTTTTTTGTGCCTATGGAAAGGCCTTGTCCATATACACATGCATACCAAATATGAAGGTTATATCTCAAGGGACATAGAAGTTATGAGCATTTTCGAAACCTAAACGCAAAGTGTGACGGAAAGACAAACAGACAGACGGACAGTCCGATCACTAAATGCCCCCTTTTCTTCGAAAGGGGGCATAAAAAATCTAATATTAGCCTCGGTGACCTTGACCCCAGTGACCTCAAACCTCATCAAAAGGTAGAGGTCCATGCTACGTACCTACATGCCAAATACATAAGAGATCAGTAAAATATTGTAGGCGCTATGAGAAACTGTAACAAAAGTGTGACTAAAAAAATCTATTATTAGCCTCGGTGTCCTTGACCCCAGTGACCTCAAACCTCATCAAAAGGTAGAGGTCCATACAAGGTACCTACATGCCAAATATATAAGAGATCAGTAAAATATTGTAGGCGCTATGAGAAACTGTAACAAAAGTGTGACTAAAAAAATCTATTATTAGCCTCGGTGTCCTTGACCCCAGTGACCTCAAACCTCATCAAAAGGTAGAGGTCCATGCAAGGTACCTACATGCCAAATATGTAAGAAATCCGTAAAATATTGAAGGCCCTCTGAGAAACTGTAACAAAAGTGTGACTGAAGGAAGGAAGTAAGGACAAAGTGACAACGATATGCTACCCAAAAATTTTTGGGGAGCATAAAAAGGTTGGCCTGAAATTTATTTTTAAATAATGTGTTTCTTCAAGGAATTAATCATACAAATTTCAGTACGCAACATACTGAAAATTAATACTTTCGTCTGCTTAAAATAACATGCCAAGCTGATGATGGGAATAAAAAAACATGTTAATATACAAAGTTAAAAAAGCAATCAAACAATACATGTACCTTTCTTTTTGCATAAAGAGAATACTTTTTATATTGAAACATTGTTTTGTTTTACTCGCATAAAATTAACTGTATAGCTTTGGGTAATTAAAGCTATAAGCGCAGACGTTAACAACACAATTATTTTACTCTCTATAGAAATCAATTGAGGATTTGGTCAGCCTATGTTTATTTAAAAACAAGAGTGCCAAACTGTCACAAGATACGCCCGTTTGAAAGTTTTGGACAACTTGATAACTTTACCATATTCGAACTGGACCTAGATATTGTCTAGATACAACTTCTGACTAAGTTTAGTGAAAATCGGATGAAAACTATTTGAACTAGAGCTTTGTCACTGAATGTGACTTATACCCCCATACCACTTTGACGCAGGATAAAAAGTTGTTTAAAAGTTTCGGATGAATACAATTTGAATTAGAGTCCGGACAAAGTGGCGCCGTTGAAAATGCACTAATTGACCCTATGACCTAGTTCTTGACCCGACATGACCCATATTCGAACTTGACCTAGATATCAACTAGATGCAACTACTGACCAAGTTTGGTAAAGATCGGATGAATACAATTTGAATAAGAGTCCGGACAAAGTGGCGCTGTTGAAAATGGACTAATTGACCCTATGACCTAGTTTTTTACCTGGCATGACCCATATTCGAACTTGGCCTAGATATCAACTAGATGCAACTACTGACCAAGTTTGGTGAAGATAAGATTTATACAATTTGAATTAGAGTCCGGACAAAGTAAAATGCACTAATTGACCCTTTGACCTAGTTTTTGACCCAGCATGACCCATATTCGGACTTGACCTAGATATCAACTAGATGCAACTACTGACCAAGTTTGGTGAAGATCGGATGAATACAATTTGAATTAGAGTCCGGACAAAGTGGCGCCGTTGAAAATGCACTAATTGACCCTATGACCTAGTTTTTGACCCAGCATGACCCATATTCGAACTTGGCCTATATATCAACTAGATGCAACTGCTGACCAAGTTTGGTGAAGATCGGATGAATACAATTTGAAATAGAGTCCGGACAAAGTGGCCCCTTTGAAAATGCACTTATTGACCCTATGACCTAGTTTTTGACCCGGCATGACCCATATTCGAACTTGGCCTAGATATCAACTAGATGCAACTGCTGACCAAGTTTGGTGAAGATCGGATGAATACAATTTGAATTAGAGTCCGGACAAAGTGATGCCTTCCGCCCGCCGCCCGCCCGCCAAGGGGTTTCACATTATACGTCCCGTATTTTATACGGGCGTATAAAAACAATTTAAAAGACTGATTGCTTGCAACAAAAAAGTTAAGAAAAATATTGCATCACGATTATCATAATTTGCTGAAATCTTTACTATTAAAGGTTGTGTTAACAAATGATGCCACCACCTAAATCACAATTTTCAGCTTAGAAGTAAACTGTTGGACTGATATAATAATGATAAAAAAGTTTTTCAAAAAAGGCTTACCATGTGCACATTGTGCTTAGGTGAGCTAACAAGAGCTGTCAGAGGACAGCACGCTCGACTATTCAAGTGCTTGACAGTATAACGTAAGCCATCATGGAGAGGGCGGGGGGGGGGTATAATGTGGGTGTGTGGTCATTTAATAGATGATCTTTCAAAAATAAGGAAAAGAAAATATTTCCTTTTTTTTGGGGGGGAGGGGGGGTTCTGGGGTGGGGCATGGGGGATGGTTTGGGTGGAGTGCATTGTGGTATGTCAGGTAAGTGTTGTTCTGTCAAAGTATAAATCAAATGTGATCATAAATAAAGAAGTTATGGCAATTTAAGCAAAATGTTCAATTATCTAAGTATAAAAGGGGCCATAATTCTGTCAAAATGCTTGATACAGTTGTCTGCTCTTGTTTATAGAATGGGATCATGTTGGTTAAGAAGTATGCAAAATATGAAAGCAATATGCCAAAGGACATAGAAAATTTTGAGGTGGTACGCAAACTTTAACACAGATTTATCAATAATATGCATATTCTAAGTATAAAAGGGGCAATAATTCTGTCAAAATGCTTGATACAGTTGTCTGCTCTTGTTTATAGATTGGGGTCATGTTGGTAAAGAAGTATGCAAAATATAAAAGCAATATGTCAAAGGACATAGGAAATATTTGGGGTAGTACGCAAACTTTAACATTTGCACGCTAACGCTAACGGGAACGCTAATGCCGGGGAGAGTAGGATAGCTCCACTATATATATTTCATATATAATAATCGAGCTAAATAAGGAGAAAAGCAAATCCATAAAAGGTTTTCCTAACTAAAAATTGAAAACAATATTTCCCCATGTACTTGATATTCACTAAAACAACACCAAATATTCGTGCAAAGATCATGCAGGTACATCCATATAAGCATACAACTGATCAGCCCCAAATAATAATTGATATTTAAACTATATGTTTAATATAATTCTAATTTCTATATACACTATAATGAGGAAGATTTTTCTTTAAAGTACTTATCATTAATAAATAAAAAAGACAAATTAGTACATATACAGTTCTAACCAAATACCAACAGTACAATTTTAAATGGAGCAAATTTTATAAATACAATGTATACTTCTAAACACAGTGAAACAATAAATTGGTTTCATAAATGTGCACATAAATTGATACAATTATGTCACTAAACATAAATACATCTTTAAAATGGGAGAATACATTCCAAAGAAACATTAATATTTGCCACTCGTACAGAAACAATCAAAATACATGTACACATAATAATTGGAAGAAACCAAACATGTGTACACAGGGCACAGATGCCCACACATTTCACTTTTGTCTCAAAACTCTACTTATGTTAAAACAAGCTGTTTTTAGCAAAATTTTACTCATTACCTCAAAGTGGGACCTTGACCTTTGAGGTACATGTAATTAGATGGATGATACACCAAACACTTAGTCTCCTCATAGATGAGAAGTCATAGATACGAGAAGTCATTAGTGGACCTAATAGTGGTACATCATTTTTTTTTATTGCATGATGAATAACAGAGTTAGCGCCTTGAGTCACAGTTTTATACAAATGTAAATCAATTTACCTTTGACCTTGGAATGTGACCTTGACCTCTGAAGTAGGGCAACATGTATTTCTTTACAAGAAATTCTGTCTCCTTTTGAGGTAATTTAATGGAAAGTTGTTTTAAAATAGCATAATGCAATACAAGTTACAGCCCATTATCAAGCTGTTCAATGACTAAATATGACCTTTGAACTCTTAGTTTGACCTTAGCCTTTAAGGTAGGGAGAGGAGTGTCACAGGCATGATGCTTTGCATGTGGGCCAAGATATATAGTCATGGATTAGAAATGAATTTTTAAGCTGTTTTATGGCCAAATGGGACCTTTGAACTCTAAACCTTGACAGTAGAAGTAAGGAAAAGGATGTTTTGCGATGGTGGACATTTGTGCAAATTTATTTCAAAATCCATTTCATCAATATGTCATGGAAATTTTTGCAAAGGCGTACAGTGCGACTCCTATATGCAGCCTTGTTTAAAGACAGACATAAACAATCTCTGAACGACTTGTTTACCTCTGGAGAATCATTTTCGTGCGAGGTGACACACACTTTGGGAAGTGGCCCCAAGTGGGGCGGGGGTACCCGTGGGCTGTCATTGTGTCCCATGAGCCCACCCAATACGGGCCCATGGGGAGTGTGGGTGGGGGAGTGCTGGGCCCCACCAGGCCCCTGCTGCTGATGTTGCTGCTGATGTTGCTGCTGCTGCTGTAGGCGCATATACAACATATACTGTGCCTGTGTGCGTGGGTCCACGTGCAAAGAGCTGAGATCATGGTTCTGTACCTACACAGGCAATCAACGAAACAATATGGATGAGCAACCACAACATCAAACTAACAGCAATTCTACCAACAAATTCTGATCGGCCTTGCAAAGAATTTGGCACAACAAATTAAGGGTGGCCAGTTCAAGTGACAAATGCCCCCTAAATGCTCTGAATTTAAGTTCAAGTATACACTCGAGTAAAAAAAACAAAGGGCAATAACTCAGTAAATCTTGGAAGACAGAGGTACAATTCTCTTTGACACCATAAACACATTTATTATAAAAATAAAATTATATGACCTCACATTTACATGCACTGACTCCAGTACAAATTTACAGCTTTGCAAGACTGTACAGGATTTGTTAAATTGTTTGTATCTCACAGTATAGAACATTATTTTGAAAGAACTACCTATATTATTTTCTTAAAAGAAGCATTATTACTAGTTATGAAATGAGTACCGGTAGTAATTGTTCGTCAAGTGGGGTGTAATTGTAGGAATTGATATTTAAAGGTTAGGTATTAACATATAAGTAATAATTAATATTGCTCTTCCAATTGTTAATAAATAACATACTTGACAACGCTACACCCAATATCAGTAATGTTTATATAAATTAAAATGTACAAATAAAAATAACTTTTAAGTAGGCACAACTCTATGAAAATAAATAGACATAAAAAAATTGCAACTTTGTCTAAGCCCACTATCAGACGTTATTAGTAAATATAAAACTTTAAGGCCTTCTTGTTTTCAGATTTTGGAATTTATTTTGTTTTATGTATATATTATAAATGTGACCCCTGGGACATTGTAAGTTTTCAAACCAAGGACATGGTTTAAAAAATCTTTGAACAGGACCTCTAGACATTTGGCACCATATTCAACAGGCTGGAGTGATTTGAACAATTTTCATAGAACACCACCCATTAAACATTCGTAGTTTTGTAAAAAATATGCCAAGCAATTCAGTAGTTTGAGACAACAAGAGCTGTCACCATACCATGACAGATGCCCCCTATAAATGCTTTGATAGAAGTTATGAGCATTTGACCATGCTAAATCCTTGAAATGCACTAAGTGACCCTGTGACCTAGTTTTTGACCCGGCATGACCCATACTCGAACTTGATCTAGATATTGTCTAGATACAACTTCAAACCAAGTTTGGTAAAGATCGGTTGAAAAGTATTTGAAATAGAGAGCGGACATGAAAAGTGTGACAGACAGACAGACTGACAGACTTACAGACGGACAGTGCAAAAACTATATACCCCCTTTTCGTCGAAAGTGGGCATAAAAAAAATGGAGGTACCAACACTCAGACGACGGACATCAAGGTATCCCAATTGCTTAAAATAATAATGTTGTGCTCAGGTGTGCTAAAAACAAACATTTATCTGATATGGTCTGGGTTTCATTTGTCACAAAAACATGTTATTGAAAAAAGTTTGTTTGAAAGGACCAAAAATGGGAGTATGTCAAAACCATGTTCTATACCAAGAGATACAACTAAATGGCTTATAACAATAATGTACAATATACAGGTACTAACACAATAGGCAAACTAATAAAACAAATGAGTAGTTCAATAAAGGGAACCTGGAAAAACTATGGTATATTAAAAGTCACTTCCATAACCATTACAAAATGTTCCGTGTTGCATTTGGTTTCAGTGAGCACAATGGACGGGGATGTACAATTACATGTATGGCTGATAAGCCTATAGCTTCCACATTAATGTTCAACCCTTTACCACTCAGATATGCACTTTGATACATTTGTAGTCCCTTAGAAAATAAAATTTAACCCTTTGCATGCTGGGAAATTTATCGTCTGCTAAAAGGTCCTCTGCTGAATTTCTAAAATTAGCATTTTCTCTGATTTTTTTTTCGAAGAAAACTATAAGAATAGCGAACAGTTTGGATCCTGATGAGACGCCACGTTCTGTGGCGTCTCATCTGGATCCAAACTGTTTGCAAAGGCCTTCACAATTCGGTTCCAGCGCTATAAAATTTAAGACTTCACATACTAGATTCAAGTTTCAAAGCCGCCATTCCAAACCCAAAGACCCTGATGAGCAGCAAACTACATGAAACCTCAACAGACTAGGAGTCACTTGCAGTTTAATGCTGGTTGCCTTAAAGGCTCTATAAAGGTTATACGATCTGTAATTATTTACCGATTTTTAATTATTGCTTTTCATATTTTATTTATAAAGGTTATCAAAAAACAATACGTATATGCAATTAGACATTACCAGACAAAAATAAGCAATGCAATTTTGATTTAAGCTCAAAATATAGTGTCCTCCAAGTCAATTGTGTTTGCAAACAATCAGTTTATTTACATCGCTGTTTACTCAGAAAGTGAAAGTCACTCAGGTCACCAAAAATATATCGTTGATTTTCAACGTTTTCCGGTATCACTCACAAAGTTGGTCTCTTCTAAATGGTTAAAACGTTTGTAGTGATCTAATAAGTAACTTTTTGCTGGTAAAAAATTGTTTAAAACAGAATTAAAATTAAATTTTTGTTCAGCTATTTTTAGCATACGTAAACGCTTTGAGGCTACACATCACGTTAGTTGCAAAGTTGTAAACATTTCTACCAATTATGAAACGGGTATATCTTCCATAAGTCTTGACAACGTTGCACTTAAGCTGTGTAATGAGCATTTTTTATGCACAGGAAACTGAAATCCGGTAAAAATTAGACCAGTTTATATGCATAATAATTTAATTTCTCACCTTTATAGAGCCTTCAAGCCATTTTTACTGTGCGTCTGAGTGGGAAAGGGTTATCTTACTTCTGGCACAGAAACTACGGCTGCACATGGACTACATTATTATTCCAGCATATTGTCTATGTCAATATGATGTATAAACAAGACTATTGCCAAGCAATAAAAGTCCCCTACCGGCTCCACCATTGTCAGAAATTCCACCATTGTCAGAATATTTTTTTATTTGTTGCCATAGCAACCAGAATTTTTGACGTAGGAACAAAATGAAATGACGTGCATAATGTCCATATTGCCAACTATCCATGTTCCAAGTTTCATGAAAAAATATTAAGAACTTTTAAAGTTAACGCAGGATCCAGAAAACCACCATTTTCAGCAGTATTTCTAGTCTATTTGTTGCCATAGCAACCAAAATTTTTGACGTAGGAACAAAATGAAATGACGTGCATAATGTCCATATTGCCATCTATTTATGTTCCAAGTTTCATGAAAAAATATTAAGAACTTTCAAAGTTATCTCAGGATCCAGAAAAGTGTGACGGACGGACGGACAGACAGACGGAGCGCAAACCATAAGTCCCCTCCGGTGAAACCGGTAGGGGACTAAAAATGTTGAACTATCAGACATGGCAAAAGATCGTCAGCCTGTCTGACATTGCCAACAAAAATTTCAAAAGGCCAACAGATTTTGTTGCAGTTTTTACAACAGCATTATTTTGAAACTACTGATTCCCATGATTTTCAGACATAATCAGATCATTTTTGTCATCATTTGTAACAACTGTCAGTAAATTAATGCAATATTGGTAAATTCCTAGAGTGATTCCTGAAGTCAACTTGACCAGACAGCCAATTCGAAAGTGTATGCAAATGAGCGTCCTCTGAACATTATTTTGATCTTGCATTCAATCTCTAACTGTCTACATTTTATTGGAGTAAAAAAATATGAGCCTTGCTCTGTGAAAAGGGGGATTAATGCATGTGCAGTCTGGGGCCGTATTCCAGTAGCTTCTTACGTTTTCACTCAAGAAATTTCTTAAATAAATTTCTTAAGTTAAATTTGAAATGTAAAAAATAAAACATGAGGCGCTTAGTATTTCTCTTTAAGAAATTCCTTTAAGAGTTAAAGGAAGTTAACTTAATTTTAAATATATAAGCAAAAATACACAGAGTAAAGAAATTTATTAAGTTTATGAAGCTACCAGAATTTAACTTAAGTGAAATCTTATATTTAAAGAAAAAATGGCAGAGATAAGAAAAAATATTGCACAATATTTCAACTTAAGTTATTTTTTAACTTAAGAAGCTACTGAAATACGGCCCGTGCACAGGACTGCACAGGCTAACCTGGGAGGACACATGCAAATGCATTGAATCCCCTTTTCACAGAGCATGGCCCATATTCAAAATGATCGCAATTATATGATTTATTTCGTTTTTTGCTATGATAATATTTCAGTCAAAATTAACGAGAGAAAAGAAACTTTCAAAAGTAAAAGCAAACAATTTCTGCATTTTACTTCTGTGTAAATATTACACAAAAGAATTTAACTGTTTCACATTTATAATAAAAATCTTACATACTGACTAACTGAGTCTACTGGTTTTAACTAAAATATGGAAAAAATTAATTGCCTTATTCAGGCAAGAGATGTGTAGAGTACAAAATAAAAATAAAATGAGGCCGGTGAAATTTACAACTGGTTTGTACAATTTCCTCTTTATAAGAAAGTCTGGCCTGTATATTATGACTGACTTTTGCCATTTCTGTGTACTGCTTTTACACCATGGGTTACAATGTTGCATCAGCAACAAATTGGAAATACATATTTATCTACTATGAGATGCTTTTATATTATTATTGCTGGATACACAGTACCATTTTGATTTCCTTTCTTCGATAGGTTTCCCATTTCCACACACATATATTCTTAACATGCTTCCTTCAATGGAAATCTTTCTAACTGACATCACATTCTTCATTCACAAACCCAGCATGACAATACATAAACACTGACACCCTGCCAGCCATGCATATCAGGAGCCCCAACATGACAATACATAAACACTGACACCCTGCCAGCCATGCATATCAGGAGCCCCAACGAAGCATGTAACCCAATCCAAAGCAAAGATTTTTAGTCACTTACATAAACAGTCCGTCTTCCACGCTTTAAAATTCAAAGCAACTAAATAAGATTCTGATAAATAGAACATAAAGAAATAAATGTGATGACTTTAATCATAAATGAAACCGAACATTAAATCATTCAAAGATGCTCTATATTACAGTCGACTCTCGTTATCTCGACATCGGATATCTCGATTTTCTCGATATGTCGAAGTAAGCTCAATGTCCCAACTTTTTTTCCTTTTTTATCTATATTAATAAACATCGCATATCTCGAGTTTCGTTATGTCGAATAATTCGATAATCTCGATATAAAAAGTTGCCCCGAGTCCCGATTTTACATGTATTTGCTGTGGTTTATCTCGAAGTGCGAATAACTGTCCCAGTGTCTGGAAAGGTGAGAAAATTTTGTCTTTGATACTTCAACGTCCCGCTTCGCCCAGCTGCTCCTGATACTGTGCGGTAGACTATTGATCCGTTAATTGCATCAATGATCACACGTGTGTAATGTCGTTTGCCATTAACACTTGAGTAGGCCTGTCACTTTATAACCTGTGGTTTTATTTTATCCTGTACTTATAATCGATTGAACTTTGCAATTTAAACTACAAAATGTACATGTTCAGTTCAGTATTCCGGAACGTGATTTACGCATGTTCAGATGAAAAACCCCCGTCTTGATTGGACGCCAATTGCATCATAACTTTAAATAGCAACATTACCAGATTTTTACTCGACAGTTTAGAAAATAATAACCGCATGTGTTTATGCAATGTAGTAACACTTAAAATGTCATTTTAAGCATTTAAATAGCAAATTTAGTCGTTCCTCGTAAAAACGCGTATATATAGGGTAGTAGAGAGTATTATGCCACACGGTGACGACTTTAGCTAGACCACTTAGCAGGTATATAGATGTTAAAAACAAGGTAAAATTTCGTCTCATTTTTTTCTTTGAAAACGCCTTATCGGTTATCTCGAACTCTCGTTATCTCGATATTTTTTCATGTTCCCGCCGACTTCGAGATAACGAGAGTCGACTGTACTATGTAATTACTCAAAGCCTAATGAGTGAGTCACTGTTTAAAGGCAAGTTTTTAAGTTCAAATCAAGGAAAACTATAATACAAGCAGGGGTGTAAAGTTGAAATCAGGTCTTTAGCATATGTCCAGGAATCTATGATAAAAGCCATATTCAGTATGAACCACTGAAGTTGCATGCACTCTATACAAAAAAACTATGTGAAACACAGAAAATTATGATTTGCAACACTCGGGTTTAAATACAACTGAAGAAAATGCAAAGATTGTTTCAACTTATCGCCTACACTCTACTGATAATTATAGAATATTAATCTTTGGTAAGGCAACGCATGCACTACTGAAGCCATCAAATAGAGGATTTGTGTTTGCTTTTGGAGAAATACACATTTGTGTGAAATAAAATTGTGAAATCCAGCGAGTGCCTTTGAATGAAATTTCTTTACAAACTTTAAAGTAAGTTTTTGGTTGCAATTAAAAACAGTGTTTTTAAGATACTCACATGTTTTGAACAAATTGCTTAATGACCATCTGAGAAATATAATGGTAAAATCTGTCACGCAGTTTCAGAGAAGTCCTTTAAAGTAAATTGATGACAACTGCAGACCACCAATAAGGTGAGCCAGAAAATGAAAAGTATGAGCCAGAAAATGAAAAGTATCTATCACTATTGACTAATGTAAAATAACTCACAAAGAGGGCTAAGGGCTTCAACCCAAAAATAAACATATCATTTCATGACTTAATCTGGACTCATACAAGGGATATTCTACAACTGAACAATAACAAGCATAACGACTATACTATTAACAACAACATCAATGGTATGTCCTTACTTCTTTATTTGTTGGGCTCACAACCTGGTCAGAAATAAATTACAAGTACATAAATGAACTCATGGAGTGATAGATATATTGCAAATTGATATTGTTATTATGATAATAACACCTTCAACACTAATTTGACCATAAAATTGTACTTGTTAATGCTGAAGCATAACACACAATAATACTTGTCCGACAGTAAAATATCCTGGGCCAGGCAAGTCAGTTATACAAGTTCCACATCCTTGCAAGGCTCAAATGTACAACTAAGCCCTGTTTACTCAGTGCAAGGCTCAAATGTACAACTAAGCCCTGTTTACTCAGTGCAAGGCTCAAATGTACAACTAAGCCCTGTTTACTCAGTGCAAGGCTCAAATGTACAACTTAGCCCTGTTTACTCAGTGCAAGGCTCAAATGTACAACTAAGCAAATTCGTTGAATTGATATCACCTGCCAATATGCTTCTGGACACGTAAGTGTTATAATTGACACTCAAAAAAGCATTTGTTCATGATACAAAGGGCCATAACTCAGTTATTAACAGATGGTGTACAATGCCATTTGACGTGCATCATCCTCTTATTGATGGACATAACCATACCAAGTTTCAATGAAATTCGCCAAAGCATTTTCAAGATATTGCTCCGGACACACAAAAAAAGCATTTTTTAAATATACAAAGGGCCATAACTCAGTTATTAACAGATGGTTTACAATGCCATTTGGCGTGCATCATTCTCTTATCCATATATATACTCATACCAAGTTTCAATGAAATCCGCCAAAAAGATACTTTCAAGATATGGCTCCGGACGGACGGACAACGCTAAAACAATATCCCTCCGCCTATGGCGGGGATAACTAAGCCGTGTTTACACAGAGCAAGATTCAAATTCACAACAGCACCAGTCTACATACCGGTGGAGACAGGGGCACCCTCATTGACTGGTTCCCGTTCTGCTGCAGCACGAGAGGACTGGGTCCACTGTGGTTCATCCTGCGTCGCTGGGAGCCAGGTGACTGGGAGGGAGATCCATTGTGGTGAGTGGGCGGCCCCATTGTCATGTGGTGAGCACTTGTTGGCGATAGGTTAGCCACGCTGTTAGCGTAGTTCGCTTGCTGGAATTGAATTGTGGGTGCATCAAGCACAGTTGTCAGTTTTAGTTTAAAACCTATTTTCAATATGGTATGTTTGTGTACAAAGCCTTATGCTTACAGGAGTGTTATGAGTGCCGTCTGTCAAATGCTACTCGAGTATGTATACTGCTTTCTAAATGCAATTATTCATTTATGAATTATCAGCTTTTTTATCAAAAATTATTAGCAGTTTTCATAAGTACGACTACAATATATAACTACTACAGTAGACACTCTGTAAGCCGGACGGTCTGGGGACCGGCCTGATCGTCTGGTTTTCAGAGAGTTCCGGTTTACCAAGAGTACGCATATTGCCGAAATATACATTTTGTACATTGTGTACAACATCATATAAGAAACAAACAAACCATATACATTTACATGTACCATGTGATAACTGTACTCATGTAATGTTTATGTTTAAAGCATTCTTCAAAAAATGTGTTTTTATTCGATTAAAAGCAAAAAACATTCCATACCCACTTGTTTTGATTAATCCTAAAGTGAGTGTGGTGCTTTATACATGTACGTATGTGACATTTGTCATATAGGCGAGTGAGTCATGTTCGAGTTCGCTATATATAGCTCTGAATTAATTAAACCTCATAGACAATTTTGACGAATAACTACAAAAATACTATTGTTGTGGACACACGATTTATTATTCAAGATATAACACATTTCACAAAACATACACACACACACACACACACACACACTCGTCGAAAGCCTTCAAAGATGGTTTTGGTTGAGAAGTTGATTCCGTTATCAGCTAAATCTTCTCCTCTAACGTAAGCTCTACGGGTCTGTGTTTAGCTGGAGGCTGCGACATTTTAGATTTGAGAAGACTTGTAGATTTGAGACTATATATGCTGAAGATGCGTTTGAAATTAAGAAAAGGCAATGAATGAATTTGCAGACAGATGGATGGATATTTAACGATCATATTTCTTATGGTTTTATCTGACAAACAAACAACCATTTAAGCGTTAAAAACATGGCTATAAAATCTTTTAAACTACCGAAGAAGATCACAAGAAAGTGATCGTCGCAACGGCATGCATTAATTTTGTAATTAAGTTGTTTATCATAAGCTCAATAAAACGATCGAGTCAATCACTTTTTGGTGTTACCGCATGTCTATTCTAGCAATTCACAGTTTGTTTTACATTATGTAATCTTTATCGCGGTAACGACTTGACACATTTATGGTATGTTTAATCCGATTATCGAAAATTGAGCGAACAAAATGTGTGACACCGCACGCGCTGTGCTGTCTAGGTATTGTAATTTTAACGCCTCTGGCATCTTGAGAATTTGAACAGTCCGGTGTACTCAATGTATTTTATGTTGAAAATAACCAAATTCACGGAGATATCCGTTCGGTTTCCCGTTTTGAGAAAGTTCGGTTTATTCAACATTTTTTAACAAAGAAATAAAAGGAGTAAATACGGGACTGGCCTGACCGTTGGGAATCGGGAGAGTTCCGGTATTCAGAGTCCGGTATTGGCAGAGTCTACTGTACAAGTTTTGCTTTTTATCTTGCTAACTTTTAACTTAAGGCACACACATTTGAAATAAACGCAAGATGTTCTGAAGTATGAAGTAAGGAGAGATATTTTTAGCAGCTCAAAAAGAGTCACAGTAAGCTCGCACCTGTTCCTCCAAGTCAAGAGGTGTCTGTAGAGGCGAAGGGAACTGTATGTTGGTCAGGTCAGGAAGGGAGCCAGTATTGCTACTGATGGGGATGTGAACCTGCAGCTCCTGCTCAGCTGATGGGTAGATGCTGAAACAATATATGCCAGATACAGCACTCGCGTCTCGCTGTGGTAATACAAGGCTTAATGCCTGAGCATCGTGGCGTACCAGCTCAGCTCGTGCAGGTCATTCAAGCTTAACAGGGACCACACTTTCCATTTTGATTTTCGTTTAAAAGAAGTCTATCTTACCGAAAATGAAGTCAAGAGGGAAGTGTTGTCCCTTATTAGCCTGCGTGGACTGCACAGGCTAAAGTTATCTGGGACGACACTTAATGCATATGCATTAAGCCATGTATTTGCAGAGCTAGACTCATATGTTAAGTTTGCCTGTTGTGATATTTCTTATTATATATAAATCAAATCATGTTTGTCTATTTCCATGTTCGAACGATACTCTTCTAAATTGTTTTACTTCGCGAGTAGACTGATCTCCAATTTGCAAACACTGGTTTCCATGACACAAATTCACTACACACATTTCTAAACAAAATAATTATGTGTTGTTAGTATCTAAAACGTTGTGTTTTTCGTTGGCAAACACATTTCATTATTCCTATCAAACTATATGATGTCAGTCGTTAATTCGATTGCTATTTGTCATTTCAATAATCTTAATTTTCGCTTCACAACGGCGCCATTTGCAAACAAATCAGCTTAGAAATACCAAACACATTTTAAGAAACCGATTTTAATTGGAAGATTGGGAAACGACAGCCAATTATATCGCTCACTTTAAAAATGCTTAGGCAAAATCTACCAAAGTAAAATGCGAAGAGATTTCGCGGGCCGCGGATATTTCGGGCCGCTTATGTAAAACATCCGAGCAATCGGTGGTACCCCCTCTACCCCATATTTTTTTAAACGAATTTACGCGAATCTCAGAAGAGACCCCCGGGACAACCCGATCTGCGGAAATCCGCGGATCCGTGGAAAAATCACACCCCTGTATATATCCTCAGATTGAGTGTCGTCATTCCTTCCACGTGACCATCCAATATTTTACTGTATTGGATGTGCTTTCCACCAATAAATTCTTTGTTGAACAGTATTATTGTTTTATAAGGTTATTATCTTTCATTTGCAGTCAACTCAAAACATATTTGATTAAATAGAATCTACATCAAGTTGAAACCAGACCTACTTTTGATCTGCAAAAACATAGTAAAATAATCAGAATCCCTTATACATATGCTTAAAATAAATTGTATTTGTATTATTTGTTAGTATTTTAGTAATTTTGAACATAGAATTTTGAACTAGAAATGTAATTAGAATTAACAGATGGTCACATACATCATAACAAGAGCACCGCAAAACAGGTACCACGCTCGGCTGCGAAAGCTTGTCAGAATTTATTTTTTTAGAGGTCACTGTAGACAGTCAAAAATGACCAAGTCAGACATCACTGACAACCAAGGCCTGTGGTTTATCAAAGAGATCATAGCCAGAGTTCATCATGTATGTATGGACATAAGTTCACTGGTATTTATTGAAAACTAGCATTCACAAAATAGAACAGGTAAGAAATGCTAATTATATCAAGAGATGTGTTCATCAGAAACACAATGCCCCCTTTTGCTCCGCTTTGAAATAAAATTGCTATTTATCATTTGGCAGGTATAGAAATCATCTCCCTTTAAAGCTTATTACTTCCCTTGAATTTTGTCCAATCCAACCGAGGGGGGGGGGGGGGGGGGCCTGTGGTTTATTAGAGATCATAGCCAGAGTTGATCATGTAACTATGGACATGAGTCCACAGGTATGTATTGAACATCAAAGAAATTATAATTATATCATTAAAAAAACAAGGGACAAAATTGTCACAAAACCAGGTTTTCATTGTGAAAAAAAAATCTGATAAAGGGAGAAAACTCAAACTGAACTTTTGAAATGAACAAACAAAATTAACCCCCTTTGTAAGTTTGTTTAAAAAAAAAAAAATCTATTTTTAGTCGTGGCGACCTTGACATTGGAGATATTGACGTGATTCTTTCGTGCGACACACCGTACCATGATGGTGAACAAATGTGCCAAATGATTTTAAAATCTCACAATGAATGACATAGTTATGGCCAGGACAAGCTCATTTAAGGCCATTTTTGACCTTTGAACTCAATGTGTGACCTTGACCTTGGAGATATCGACGTAATTATTTCGCGCGACACACCGTCCAATGATGGTGAACAAATGTGCCAAATGATTTTAAAATCTGACAATGAACGACATAGTTATGGCCCGGACAAGCTTGTTCCGCCAGCCCGCCAGCCAGCCCGCCAGCCAGCCCGCCCGCATTCGCCAATCTAATAACCAGTTTTTTCCTTCGGAAAACCTGGTTAAAAAGCTTTGACAAATCAATCATTTGAGTTATAAATAATAACAAGGGACAAAATTGTCACAAAACCAGGTTTTCATTGTGAAAAAAAATCTGATAAAGGGAGACAACTCAAACTGAACTTTTGAAATGAACAAACAAAATTAACCCCCTTTGTAAGTTTGTTTTAAAATAAATCTATTTTTAGTCGTGGCGACCTTGACATTGGAGATATTGACGTGATTCTTTCGTGCGACACACCGTCCCATGATGGTGAACAAATGTGCCAAATGATTTTAAAATCTCATAATGAATGACATAGTTATAGCCCAGACAAGCTCATTTATGGCTATTTTTTACCTTTGAACTCAAAGTGTGACCTTGACCTTGGAGATTTTGACGTAATTTTTTCGCGCGACACACCGTCTAATGATGGTTAACAAATGTGCCAAATGATTTTAAAATCTCACAATGAACGACAAAGTTATGGCCCGGACAAGCTTGTTCTGCCCGCCCGCCAGCCAGCTCGCCCGCATTCGCCAATCTAATAACCAGTTTTTTCCTTCGGAAAACCTGGTTAAAAACCTGGTTAATAAAAATAAAAATCTGTACAGTAACTGTGAAAAGAACTTAAATTCTTGGTAAGGAAATATATAATATGAGATTTATAATTATATAAAATACTTCCCTTGAAAGTAATTGTCTCTAACTAATCTCTATTTTTAGAAGCAAATAATTAAAAGCCACTACCGTGACTGTTATTGACCACTCGAAATGTGCATCTCCATGAGATACACATGCATGCCAAATATATAAAGTGGCTAAGTTCAATGTTGAATAATTTTCTCCCTTTGTAAAGCTTATAACTTCCCTTAAATTTGTACTTTTTACCGTAGACCGTAAAGGATGACCTTGACCTTTTACCACAATGTGTTTGTCAGAAACACAATGCCGCCTACTGCGCCGCTTTGATATATTTAACAAAAATATATACGTGGGCAGGTCAGATAACTATGTCCATTTAAAGCTCATTACTTCCCTTGACTTTGTTTTTTCGACCCTAGACCTTGTAGGATGATGTTCACCTTGAAATTTTACCACTCAAAATGAGCAGCTCCATGAGATACACATGCATGCCAAATATCAAGGTGCTATCTTCAATATTTAAAAAGTTATGGCCAATGTCATGGTATTAGCACGACGCCTACGGCGGACGTCGGACGGCGACGGCGGACGACGAGCTGGCTATGACAATAGCTCAGGTTTTCTCCGAAAACAGCCTCGCTAAAAATCATTAACCAATACTAAATTGTTTTTATTTTGGACTCAACTCACTTTATATTTGGCACTTCACATGACTTCGGTCTCTGCTGTAGCTGAAAACAGATTGGGAAAACATAATCAAGTGTATCTTTCACTTTAACATAGTGATATAAGAATGGCTTTAACAGTGCTCTGCTTGGTAATAAAAATATTTATCAGATAGAAGCAGTAAAATGTCAAATACAGTAAACTTATTTATAGTACTCTTGATATCTCAACATATGAATGTTTATTGAAATGTAGTGCTTCTTATATAATTTAACTAAGTACAAATAAAACATAACGTAATAAAGTTAGAGAACACTTAAATAAATATAGAAGATAGACGGTTTGTAAAAAATTAATGTAAGCAAATGAAGACATTATTACCTCAAGCAAAGATGTGACTTATCAAGTTGTTATAATAAATTGGAAACTTCCATAAACCTTACAACCATACAGATAAATTCAATTTTTTCCTTCGTTTATACTGGTTTGTTATGGGTAAAAATACATTTTAAGAGAATTGATCTGATGTGAAGGAGTTAAATAACATTGTATACAATTTTTTCTAAATTATTTTTCTTTAAGATCAACAGAGCTAAAATAAAACAACAGAAGAAGTTCAATACAGTAAGGATAACACCCAAGGGCAAAATCTGAAAGTGTTCAACTAACCTGATAATTTTGGTGAAAATCATCAAATTCATCCATCTAAAATTTAAATTCAACAAGAGATGTTTGTACAGAGGATTAAATTTAAGTTTTGAACATATTTTATTGTTGCCAGTACCATAAACTATTTAATAATTATGGAACTATTATACCAATTTGCATTGATTTAGGTCAGAACATTCACTAGATGTAACGCGAAAACGAATGGCCTACGGACTGGCCGACCTGCAGACTCACAGGCCTACTAATTGATGGAATGGTATGCAGCATTTACCCCACACTTTTTGAAGGGGGATAAAAACAGTACCTTTTTGACTTTAAATAGCCCCTGATATTTTGCTGTTTCCCAAAAGCAAAGTTACATTTTTTAACCATTAATGTCACAAAAATTTCCCCCAGAAGCCAAACTTTTCAAATTAACTCAATACCATTTAATTTAGAACTTTTATACAGCGATAATTCCATAAAACGATAGCTAAAAGAGAATCTCAATCTGTCGCCCAGCAACATCAGTGTTAACAATTGGTTTTGCGAATGTAGTAGGACATATATGATTTCATGTTGTTTTTTTGACATCCCTGTTGCATACGGCATTCCAAGATAGCGGACAATTTAGAAAAAAAAATCTTGTTGAAAATGACAGTAACAGTTGAATCAACTGACATCATAAAGTAAGTAGGGATTAATGAAATGCATGTGTCCATTAACTACAAATATTTTTTATAAATCTACAGAGTGAATGTATGTCATGGAAATCAGTGTTTGCAAAGTAGAGTTCAATCTACTTGCAAACTAATTTTTTTTACAAGATTGTCATTCAAAAATAGAAATAGAAAAATATTATTTGATTTATATGTTAGTGGATCTGTGTATAATCAGATTCATACGCATATGCTGCTTCATTGTATTTGACACGCAATACAGTTAATTTAAGAAGCATGGAACTGAAATAGAAGATACTGAAAGGTTAACTTATCAAAACTTACATTTTTAGGTCAGAAGAATAGAACAAGAGTGCCAAACTGTCACAAGATACGCCCGTTTGAAGGTTTTGGACAACTTGATAACTTTACCATGACCCATATTTGAACTTGACCTACATACACTGCAACGCCGATATATCGCGGTTGTTGGGGTCCAAAGATCGCTAGAGCGATATATCCGGCGCGCGATATAACTCGAGAAATGTCTAACTAAAATGTATTGCGGTTAATTTGTCAAATTTCCCCAATGTTTTCATTTTATATACGGTGCTACTACATATTTTCATAGTGATAATTGCAAACCAATTCTACAATAAACATTTTTCATAACTACATATGTATCTTTATTTATCATAAAAACCAAAATGTAAATTATATTTTTCATTTTCATGTACGATCGCTAGCGAAACAGTTCAAAACAAGAATTCTTGCCGTAAAAAAAAACGTACAAAATATAATTGCGCATATATTCGAATTTACGCTTATAAATAGTCCTAATGAAGGAACTGAAACAGCGTAATGGTAACGATACAGCGTGTTTGAATTATATTTTATTAAGAGGAAATAACAATGCCACATAATTCGCGAGATACCGTGGTACTTTAGTTGAAATTTACAACAAAACTTTTATTGGAAATAAATTTATCTCAATGTTGTACCCGCTACGAAACTTTTATTAAGAAATAAATACACCCATGCCAATTTTCGCGCGCCTTTTATCAGAACAAAGAAATTCATGACATGTACCGAAATTTAACGATTTATATACCAGTAAACTGCCATTATTACCTTTGAAATGACACTAATTGGTTATTTGTTAAGTGTTAAAAACAACCCCAGCTGTGTGTACACAACACTGTCACTTATCGACTGTTTTTCACGCTTCACTGCGTGCCATAGTAAGCCGCGACATATAGGGTGTTAATACTAGCTAGAACCGGTTTTTTGCTTAAGTTAGCGAATTCTCAGATTAAAACATGTCATTTTGTGATCATGCTCGTCGGATTTTTGGGAGCCATAGCCAAAGCGCGATATATTGGACAGCGCAATATAACAGTCCGCGATATATCGGCGTTGCAGTGTATCATCTAGAAACAACTTCTGACCAAATTTATTGAATATCAGATGAAAACTACTTCAATTAGAGAGCGGAAACCATGCTAAATGCTTGAAATGCACTAAGTGACCTAGTGATCTAGTTTTTGACCTGGCATGACCCATATTTGAACTTGACCTAGATATTGTCTAGACACAACTTCTGACCAAATTTGGTGAAGATTGTATGAAAACTACTTCAATTAGAGAGGGGACACCATGCTAAATGCTTGAAATACAAGTGACCCCGTGACCTAGTTTTTGACCCTGCATGACTCATATTCGAACTTGACCTAGATATTGTCCAGATACAACTTCTGACCAAGTTTGGTGAAGATCGGATAAAAACTACTTCAACTAGAGAGCGGACACCATGCTAAATGCACTACATTGTAAGTGACCCTGTGACCTAGTTTTTGACCCGGCATAACCCATATTCAAACTTGACCTAGATATTGTCTAGATAAAACTTCTGACCAAGTTTGGTGAAGATCGGATGAAAACTATTTGAATTAGAGAGCAGACACTGCTGTGGACGCCGCTCGCGCCAAGTGAGACTATAATACGTCCCATTTTTTTAAATCGGACATATAAAAATGTGTCTTTAAGTCATTTAGTTTGCTTCCATAATCCAGTCACTATGTCTCAGAGAATAATATAACATGTATACAGCAAGTATTTTAAAACACACAAATTAATTGGATTGAAATCCCCCGCCAAAATTAATTTTTGTGACAGACGGTAGGACAGACGGACTGACAACGCCAATTTTAGATCCCTCTGCACTTGGCAGGGGATAGTAAATTAGTAGCATGTTATCTTTTAATATGAACATTTTCAAGTGCATTTTAACAATGTGCCAAATTATTTATTCCCAATATCTGTGAAAATTGTTGAGTTGACACATCAGCACATCAAGAATACAAGTTTCTATTGAATTTTGTATTTTTCCCAATTTTAATGTTTTACACGCTATTTTTTCAAATTCAAAAGGCACATGTTAATTTTTTTTTACTGAATATGGTCAGAAAATTAGTATCGCTTAAATCATTATTATTAAATAATTTCTTTTAAATAAAAAAATTGTCTTTGTATGGTCTATTAAAGAAATAAAGTGGTTAATAACATAAACCACATACAACACAACAAACCAAGTTTAACACAAACAGGTTAAGGTTTGTAATATTAGACAGCATCCATCTAGTCATAAAAGGCATATCCAGAGATTTTTTTGCTGATTTTTCAGGACTTCATCAGTCATATTCCAAAAGGCATTACATTGTCTTTGCCAAAACCAGTCCTAAAAAACAAAATTAATGGTTTTTCTTCAGACGTTTGGAAATAGAGCTGTAAGCAAAAAAATGATGCCTTTTGAGGTTGTAATGTTTATTTTTCCTACATTTTTTATTAAAATGCTCTGCCATACATGTATTTCAATGTTATCAATAATTATTCAAATCTAATAAATCCAAAAATAATTTGAAGTAAATTGATGTTAAAAATCCCATTTAATCTGGTATAGGTCATATGTCTAAAATGGAGAGAAAAAGTCCTGATAATCAAATAATGACTTTTGAACAAAACTTTATGACCCAATCAGGAACTTTATCAGGAGATTTTCTTTACAACATATGACAATAAACAACACATAATAAGTCACCCGAGCCAGCTCTTTCTTTTTAGCGTTTTCTTTGTCTAATACAGCTTATGATATGAATGTTGTTTATTCTAATAAAGCTCCAGTATTTAAGACTACACATGTCTCACCTTCTTTGGATCCCAAGGGTATGGGCCAGCAGACAGGCCGGAATTCTCCCCTACCACCTCGTGAACTGTAACAATATGACGAAGAAAATAACAAAGTCATTGAAAATGTCAGGGACACATTTGATTACTTAACTTATGTTGACGATAGATGATGGTGATGCCTCAGCAAGCATGACTTACTTTTGTTGTGAATATTCATCAGCCAGATTACAAGTGTCAACTTAAGTAACTAGAAAACACAATTACTAGGCCTTACAGACAGTATTATGTTTGTCTTATATGGCTTTGTGCAATATACATTTGAGTCGCGTTCTGAGAAAACTGGTCATAATGCATGTGCGTAAAGTTTTGTCCCAGATTAGCCTGTGCAGTCCACACAGGCTAATCTGGGACGACTCTTTCTGCCTAAATTGGATTTTTGCTAAGAAGAGACTTCATTTAAAGGAAAAATGTTATAAAAGCGGAAAGGCTAATCTGGGACAACACTTTACGCACATGCATTATGCCCAGTTTTCTCAGAACACGACTCATTTATTTCAAGTAAACTATTATTCAACGTGAGCCATGCTCTGGGAATACCAGGCTGTATGTATGCGGGTAAAGTATTGTTCCAGATGAGCCTCTGACAGTCAGGCTGTATATATGTGGGTAAAGTATTGTTCCAGATGAGCCTCTGCCAGTCAGGCTGTATGTATGTGGGTAAAGTATGTAAGTAAGATGAGCCTCTGCCAGTCAGGCTGTATATATGTGGGTAAAGTATTGTTCCAGATGAGCCTCTGACAGTCAGGCTGTATATATGTGGGTAAAGTATTGTTCCAGATGAGCCTCTGACAGTCAGGCTGTATGTATGTGGGTAAAGTATTGTTCCAGATGAGCCTCTGCCAGTCAGGCTGTATATATGTGGGTAAAGTATTGTTCCAGATGAGCCTCTGCCAGTCAGGCTGTATGTATGTGGGTAAAGTATTGTTCCAGATGAGCCACTACCAGTCAGGCTGTATGTATGTGGGTAAAGTATTGTTCCAGATGAGCCTCTGACAGTCAGGCTGTATGTATGTGGGTAAAGTATTGTTCCAGATGAGCCACTACCAGTCAGGCTGTATGTATGTGGGTAAAGTATTGTTCCAGATGAGCCACTACCAGTCAGGCTGTATGTATGTGGGTAAAGTATTGTTCCAGATGAGCCACTACCAGTCAGGCTGTATGTATGTGGGTAAAGTATTGTTCCAGATGAGCCACTACCAGTCAGGCTGTATGTATGTGGGTAAAGTATTGTTCCAGATGAGCCTCTGACAGTCAGTCTGTATATATGTGGGTAAAGTATTGTTCCAGATGAGCCACTACCAGTCAGGCTGTATGTATGTGGGAAAAGTATTGTTCCAGATGAGCCTCTGACAGTCAGGCTGTATGTATGTGGGTACAGTATTGTTCCAGATGAGCCACTGCCAGTCAGGCTGTATGTATGTGGGTAAAGTATTGTTCCAGATGAGCCACTGCCAGTCAGGCTGTCTAGGTTGGCGCTAAGGAAAAAACCTTAGTCGCCAAATCTAGGGGGGTCCGGGGGCATGCCCCCCCCCCTGAAAAGTTTTAGATCCTAGATCGTCTGTGATGCGTTTAGGGGCTATTTTCTGAGTAAAATTAAGACTATTTTTGTCTGAAATTAGCCCTTTTTTGCTTGAAAATTTGTCTTCGCTGGTGAGACACTTGCTGACATTTTGCAGCCGATTTTTTTGTTTACAGAGACACCGGGGGCGTAGTAATGATACATTAATACCGTTAAAAAGTTTTCGATACACGTGGTATTTAGGTTAGAAACCCTTAAAACAGCCCGCCAGAAACCACTAAAACAGCCCGCCGTCTCGGTAGTAATTATACGACATTGTATGAAATACAAACATTACTTTTTTCATTTTTTGTTTTTGAAGAAATCGTAAAAAATTACTTAGTTGCATGTCAAAAACCTGAGACTCAAGGCGAAACCGTGAGACTTGACAGGTAGACGTTTCCGATTCTGCATTCACGTCTGCACTATTTAAGACGTCCTCTGATCGCGAACCTAACATTTGGTCATTTCCTGAGCTAACATTATTCTGTTCGCTTTCTTTTTTAAGGAATTGTGTCAATTTCTGTTGCTCCGACTTTCCATTTTCGTTCGCAGTATCCATTTTTCCCGGAATCTGCAACTCACTTTCTAAATCGGTCTTTGAATCGCATAGCGACAGTAAAGGGAAGTTACTCTTATCTACTTTTTTAGCCAATTAAAAACTGTTGTTTCTTGGGAAATTAGTTTATAGTGGCTATTTCAATACCATAACTCCGCCCTTCTGATTAAATGACAATTCCGTACTGGTCGATTCGATTAAGTTGAATCATAACATCAATAGCATAGGTCATTATATGGCACGCTTCAGTGGTTCAGTTATAACGTAAATCGCCAAGTAACCCAAATATTTGTAAAGTCTGGTCGCAGTGTAAAGCGTGACCAATTAAGACATTAGCCATGTGGATTATCGACCTAGGCTGTCGTCGTTATCCCCTGGGGCCTTTTCTGTGTAATCTTAGCGATGTTTCTGGCGATTTATACGGCCTGAAAACAGGCATTTAGAGTGTGCATTTGTAAAGCATAGGGTCTAATGTTTTTCAATCGCCACTTTCATGAAAATCTTATTTTTAATCGCCAGCCAGGAATTGTAATCGCCAATGGCGATTTCGGCGATCGGTAACGCTAACGTAGGCTGTATGTATGTGGGTAAAGTATTGTTCCAGATGAGCCACTACCAGTCAGGCTGTATGTATGTGGGTAAAGTATTGTTCCAGATGAGCCACTACCAGTTAGGCTGTATGTATGTGGGTAAAGTATTGTTCCAGATGAGCCACTGCCAGTCAGGCTGTATGTATGTGGGTAAAGTATTGTTCCAGATGAGCCTCTGACAGCCAGGCTGTATGTATGTGGGTAAAGTATTGTTCCAGATGAGCCTCTGACAGTCAGGCTGTATGTATGTGGGTAAAGTATTGTTCCAGATGAGCCACTACCAGTTAGGCTGTATGTATGTGGGTAAAGTATTGTTCCAGATGAGCCTCTGCCAGTCAGGCTGTATGTATGTGGGTAAAGTATTGTTCCAGATGAGCCTCTGCCAGTCAGGCTGTAAGTATGTGGGTAAAATATTGTTTCAGATGAGCCTCTGACAGTCAGGCTGTATGTATGTGGGTAAAGTATTGTTCCAGATGAGCCTCTGACAGTCGGGGTGTATGTATGTGGGTAAAGTATTGTTCCAGATGAGCCTCTGACAGTCAGGCTGTATGTATGTGGGCAAAGTATTGTTCCAGAAGAGCCTCTGACAGCCAGGCTGTATGTATGTGGGTAAAGTATTGTTCCAGATGAGCCTCTGACAGTCAGGGTGTATGTATGTGGGTAAAGTATTGTTCCAGATGAGCCTCTGACAGTCAGGCTGTATGTATGTGAGTATTGTTCCAGATGAGCCTCTGCCAGTCAGACTGTATGTATGTGGGTAAAGTATTGTTCCAGATGAGCCTCTGCCAGTCAGACTGTATGTATGTGGGTAAAGTATTGTTCCAGATGAGCCTCTGCCAGTCAGACTGTATGTATGTGGGTAAAGTATTGTTCCAGATGAGCCTCTGCCAGTCAGGCTGTATGTATGTGGGAAAAGTATTGTTCCAGATGAGCCTCTGCCAGTCAGGCATGACACTTTAAGCATATATAATATTTTTTGTTTCCTTTGTCCCTTCTAAGCACGAATCTAATTTAGGCGGAAAGTGTTGTCACTTATAAGCCTGTGGGCACTGCACAAACTTTTCTGGCAAGGCATTTTGTGCACATGCATTAAGCCATGATTTCTCAAAGCAAGACTCAATAGCATTTTAAGATGTGTTCATTAACACACAATTTGTTACATTACAGGTATGTGCTTAAAATAAAAATAAGGCTTATTTATGATTATTTGAGTAGAAGATCTTACTTCTCCTGTGCATGGGTGGAGTGTTGGGGCTGGGATCCATGCCCAGGGGCCCTCCAAGGGAGCTCGAGTGAATCGCCGAGTCTGAGTTTGTTCTGAAAGCAGATACAAGCAGCTATTTAGTAGAGTAATAGTCTGACAGATGGGGAAGCTGAGGTTGAGCTCAAAACTGTTGCAACTGTTTTAAATTGCAACCTCATAAACAACTGTTTGGAACAATTGTTATAAGTTAGAACTAAATGTTAAACTGCTTTATTGCACACAACTGTAAGAAACAACTATTTAACATTGAAATATTGCATACAACTGTTAGATTTAACTGTTAAAAATAGCAATATTGCAAACAACTTAAAGAAATAACAAAATGAAATTGAAATTATTGTTTTCTGACCTTGATATATTGTTTATTATATAATAATTGTTTTCAAAAAGATCATGGGTAAAAACAATCGATTGAAATGTTATAGACAATTGTCACCAGGTGTATATTATAAAGTATAAATGTGCATAAAGTACTTCCAGTTGGACACTCAAGCATACATCTTTTAACTAAGGTAAACAAATTTGTGGAATATTTTGTTTTTCTACCCCGAAATATAAAACACTTGCTAGAAAAATGCTTTTAATATAGATGTTCATAGTTTTTTATTGGATGCATATATTCCACTACAATACACTATTCTCATAGCAGGCATGTCGAAGAATTATCACTTTGCTTTATATAATTTATTTCAAGGCACAGAGAAAAAAAATCGCAAGAATTTTTTTTTGAAAAGCATGGTCATTTCCAAAAATTCAAGGTTTTAATTGTGAGACTTGATGCAAAGGCAAACGCTATTATTTTCAAGGCTTAAAGAAAAAATTAACTTTTGAGAAATGAAAAAGTCAGATACAAATCTGTTTGAAACACAAGCAAGAAGATTGCACTTGTAACTCTATACAATAAGTTTTGATAAAAGGAGAGTTCTCCAGCACACACCATGCAGTCAGTGACAAAACTAATCTGAAACATTGCCAACATTTTTTTTCAACTGCCAATAAAGCTCTTTCAAGTGCATACAATTAGCACTCTTTATTGTATTAGTGTACATACCCAAATGAAATCATAAAGATGGTCATTAGTTGTATTTAAGTGTGTATAAATTACACAGGATAGATGCATTTGGAGTTTCACATACTGAATTTTAGGTAAGTAAGTGGATCTTCACCATCCAAAAAACAGAGGAGGCAACTAATGAGTGAAAAAAGACTAGTTCGTGTAATTTTTATCTGATTTGGTTAATTTCTTGTAAAAAAAAAAGCAGTCTAATTATAAAGAAATGTTGTATGCCTTGTGACTTTGTGACAAAAAGCGGAAGATATCCCTACACAAACACTTAACTTTACTTCATCAGAAGCACTGATGGACAAATCATTTTATCAGCAAAAAGGGATGCAAAACCATTGGCATTAAGATGGTCAGAAAATTGTATCAATTAAACTGTAGCTCAAAGTCCAACTCTTTACTCTTAACATTGTTCCATGGGACATTTTGCTAGAAATAAGAATTTTGCAAATAGTTTTGTTAATTGTAAAGGGTACATTATACTAACTTGCACTGAGACCTTGACCTTTGCACTTTTTTAACATGAACTTTACTAGAGCACCATTCATTCAATTTGTAAAATATTTCAATATTAAAAGTCCTAAGTTTTAAACACGTGTTTTTTGGGGAAATAGACAATAAAACAAGTGTGATATTAAATACCACATTTCACAGTATTGACCCTCCCTCCACCCCACCCCCCAATTTTTTTTAAAACCAAGATGTGTTTGTGTAACACTATGTCCCCCCATATATTTGAGCTTTGACCTTGAAGGATGACCTTGACCTTTCACCACTCAGAATGTGCAGCTCCATGAGATACACATGCATGCCAAATATAAAGTTGCTATCTTCAATATTGCAAAAGTGTATATTAAATGAGCAATTTCGACCCATATATTTGACCTTTGACCTTGAAGGATGACCTTGACCTTGACTGTTCACCACTCAAAATGTGCAGCTCCATGAGATACACAAGCATTCCAAATATGAAGTTGCTATCTTCAATATTGCTACAGTTATGGCAAATGTTAAAGTTTGACGAAAACCAACAAACCAACAGACAGCGCAAAAACAATGTCCCCCACTATAGTGGTGGGGGGACATAAAAATAATTGTATAAACAAGACTATTGCCAAGCAATATATGTCCCCTTCCGGCTCCACCATTGGCAGAAATTTCAACATTGTCAGATTTTTTTATTTTTCTTATTTGTTGCCATAGCAACCAGAATTTTTGACATAGTAACAAAATGAAATGATGTGCATAATGTTCATATTACCATCTATCCATGTTTCAAGTTCCATGAACAAATATGAAGAACTTTTCAAGTTATCGCAGGATCCAAAAAAGTGTGACAGACAGACAGACTCACAGACGCACAGAGCGCAAACCATAAGTCCCCTCCGGTGAAACCGGTAAGCGACAACAAGTAAGACAAGAACAGACTCCCAGTAACTGAATTAAACCTTACAATAAAATTTTAAACTAGAGCTTTGTCACAGATGTGACGTATTCCCCCACGTGTCGCATTGACACAGACTATTTTGCATGCTGTCTTCACAAAACAAGAGAAGCTTATTTATGGTGATTTTTAAGAATTATTATGCCATTATCATCTATGGCCATTTTTGACCTTTGAACTCAAAGTGTAACCTTGACCTTGGAGATATTGACATAATTCCTTTGTGCGACACACCGTCCAATGATGGTGAACAAATGATTTTAAAATTTCACAATGAATGACATAGTTATGGCCCGAACAAGCTCATTTATGGACTTTTTTTACCTTTGAACTCAAGTGACCTTGACCATGTAGACATCAATGTTATTCTTTCGCATGACACACCGTCCAATGATGGTGAACAAATGTGCCAAATGATTTCAAAATCTTACAATGAACGATATAGTTATTGCCCAGACAAGCTCATGTATGGCCATTTTTGACCTTTGAACTCAAAGTGTGACCTTGATCTCGGAGATATCGACGTAATTCTTTCGCGCGACACATCTTCCAATTATGGTGAACAAATGTGCCAAATGATTTTAAAACCTCACAATAAATGACCCGGAAAAGCTCAATAAAGACAATAATGGCCATTTTTGACCTTTGAACTCAGTGTGACCTTGACCTTTGAGATATCGACGTAATTCTTTCGTGCCACACACCCTCTAATGATGGTGAACAAATGTGCCAAATGATTTTAAAATCTCACAATGAACAACATAGTTATGGCCTGGACAAGCTTTCAGGACAGACCGACAGACAGACCGACCGACCGACCGAAAAAGTGACTCCTATATAGCCTCCATTACCATTGGTAATGGGGGTATAAAAAGTAAATAGATAATAATATTAATTGATGGTTAATGTAAATTACTATATATGGGCAAAAAAGTTTGCTACCAAGTTGCACCACGTACTTTCCCTTTCCAGGCAGCATTGTATGCCATGCAGCTCTTAGTAAACTACTGGTTAGTGTCAGTAAAAATATTGAAAATGAGTCATGAAATTATGTCTGGTAAAGTAACCTGGCTCAAATGAAATTAAAACAAAAATTACATTAAATTGCACAGAAAGCAAGACTCAAACAAATTGTTTGATAACCAATACCAGTACCAGTGTCACAACACAGTTCAAATAATTGTTAATACTTAATATGCATATAATTCTATGTTCATAATTAATATTTTACTCAACAGTTAATTTCATGTCAACCAGAACACATACATAACTTTATTTTGCTCATAAATTAATACAGTTTTTAACATGAAATTGAGAAAATGTACACTTTCAATATACGCAGGCCAGTGGACAAAATATTGTGCAATACATTATAGGACTTAAACCTAACCCCACAATGATTGGCTACTTGATATGTCATAGGGAAAGATCTAGAAATAGTGCTTTGCTCCGATAGGAAATCAAACTGATACAACAATTTACACAACTGTCGACCCAAATACCTGAAGTAACAAATCATTCACTGATACTCAATATAAATAATTGTATTTGTTATGAATAAGCAATGTAATAATAATGCCATTTAATTTTTGGCAATCAATCATCTAGAAGTACATTAAATGAAAATCACTTTTTCAAAAACCAATTGGATTGTTATGCAACAGAAGATTATGAACCACACTCCTGTCTAGATCTTTCCCATAAAATACATAAACTGTACATACACAGATACATTTGCACAGTATTGGTCTGTGCGCACATAAAAACAATAATATTTATCAAATGTTACCAAACAGTGAACATATTTTCTCCATGACCCTTACAGGAAACAATTAGGAACAAACACATAATTCGCCCCATTGGTGCAAAAAGCTTCATGTGCCTTCTAATTTCAATGTCACATGGTACCTTTTTGCAACAAGGGGGCAATTTGTTTATAACTTTTGGGAATCAAGAAACTTTGACTCAAACAGCTGATGCCTTGGGACTTACTGAACCAAAGCTTGCTTACAGAATTCCATTTCAAACACATGTACTACAAACAGAGGTATCACAAAAGATCACATTTCACAGGGACTTCTGGTTCACAAAGGTCAGTAAAAAGCCCATTCTCCAAAGTAATTACTCTGCATAGTTATTTAAGTACACATATATCCAGCGGTATAAAGTGAACATATCTCCAGTGGTATATCTTCCATCAAGCCATCTTATCATGAAGCAGCAAGATGCATGTGCCACAGATGACATCCATACAGCATGCATATAAATGATGCCACTTAAGATTGCCTGAATACTAACTCCTGGTGACAAGCTTTCAGTCAATTTCAACATGATGCCAATTAGGTTAACATTTTAAAACACAATAGTCATCAAAAGATTCCCCTTTTCTTTGTCTGTACATGTAGATAAGATTTAGCGCTTCAAGTTATTGATGTCAAATGTTAGATACCTAGAGTGGTAAGTAAAGCTAAATCATGACTGCAATCATTTATTTGCTAATAGAAAACTCAGCAGGTTTCATAACAATGTGACATCATGTTTGAAAATGGCCATCACTTAGGTCCCCAATAAATGATCTCAGAGATGCTGGATGAACATTATGAACCATGTTCTGGGAAAACTGGGCTAATTACTGTGCATAAAGTATCATCCCAGACTAGCCTGTGCAGTCCACTCAAGCTTATCTGGGACGACACTTTCTGCCTAGATTGGATTTTTGTTGATTAAAGACTTCTTTTTTAATGAAAACCCTCATAAGAGCGAATGTTTTGTCCCTGATTAGCCTGTGCAGGCTGTACAGGCCAATCTGACACCAAACATGACACATGCATTAACCCTGGATTTCCCAGCCACCGTCTCATAAGTCACGGAGAAATGGAGGTTAGGATGACATGGTGTTAGGGTCTCAACTCACCGTGACAAATGGTTCACACCATTTAAGTGTCGGTAAAACCGAGGTATTGGCACAGGCCTGTATTGTAGTGAGAAGAATGTTAATTCCTAACACCAGAAACAGAAAGATTTACAAAGCTCAACAAGGGACAAAATTGTAACAAAACCGAATTTTCAGTGGAAAACAAGAGATGTGTTTGTCAGAAACACAATGCCCCCTACTGCACAGCATTGAAATAAAATTTCTATTTATCATTTGGCAGGTATAGAAATCATCTCCCTTTAAAGGTTATTACTTCCCTTGAATTTTGTCTAATCCAACCGGGGTTATTTATAACCCAAATGATTGATTTTTCAATGTTTTTGTTTAAATGATATAATTTCTTTGATGTTCATTACATACCTGTGGACTTACGTCCATATATACATGATCAACTCTGGCTATGATCCCTTTTAAACCACAGGCCTTGGTTGTCAGGGATGTCTGACATGGTCATAATTGACTGTGAGACCCTCCTCCTCCTCCCCCTTCCCCCTCCCCCCATATGGGCTGTCAGTTGTAGTGGAATCCATTGTGTGAATACATAGTTTGTCACTGTGACCTTGACCTAGTGACCTGAAAATGCCAGTAATGATCAATGTACCTCTGAAGTTTCATGATCCCAGGCCTAATTATTCTTTAGTTATCATCCGGAAAACCATTTTACTGTTTTGAGTCACTGTGACCTTGACCTTTGACCTAGTGACCTGAAAATTGATACGGGTCATCTGCCAGTCATGATCAATGTACCTATGAAGTTTCATGATCCTAGGCGTAAGCATTCTTGAGTTATCATCCGGAAACCATTTTACTGTTTCGAGTCACTGTGACCTTGACCTTTGACCTAGTGACCTGAACATCAATAGGGGTCATCTGCCAGTCATGATCAATGTACCTATGAAGTTTCATGATCCTAGGCAGTAAGCATTCTTGAGTTATCATCCGGAAACCATTTTACTATTTCAAGTCACTATGACCTTAACCTTTGACCAAGTGACCTGAAAATCAATAGGGGCTCATCTGCCAGTCATGATCAAAGTACCTATGAAGTTTCATGATCCTAGGCCTAAGCGTTCTTGAGTTATCATCCGGAAACCATCTGGTGGACGGACCGTCCGATCGATTTTAAAATGTCACAATGAATGACATAGTAATGGCCCAGACAAGCTCATTTATGGCCATTTTTGACCTTCAAACTCAAATTGTGACCTTGACCTTGGAGATATTGACCGTGATTCTTTCGCTCGACACACCGTCTAATGATGGTGAACAAATGTGCCAAATGATTTTAAAATGTCACAATGAATCACAAAGTAATGGCTCGGACAAGCTCATTAATGGCCATTTTTGACCTTCAAACTCAAATTGTGACCTTGACCTTGCAGATATTGGCATAACTCTTTCGCGCGACACACCGTTTAATGATGGTGAACAAATGTGCCAAATTATTTTAAAATGTGACGATGAACGACAAAGTAATGGCCCGGACAAGCTCATTTACGGCAATTTTTGACCTTCAAACTCAAATTGTGACCTTGACCTTGGAGATATTGATGTAATTCTTTCGCGCGACACACCGTCTAATGATGGTGAACAAATGTGCCAAATGATTTTAAAATCTGCACAATGAACGACAGAGTTATGGCCTGGACAAGCTTGTTCCGCCCGCCAGCCAGCGTGCCCACCGACATTCGCCAATCTAATAACCAGTTTTTTTCTTCTAAAAACCTGGTTAAAAACTTCATTTATCTCAATATGTTAAAACAAACCATGAAAGACACAATAACCTTATCCCTATAGAAACCAGACAATTTGTCAATATGATCCATTTTTGGAAGACTGTCATTGGAATAGGCTGATATGCATGTTATAATTAAATTAGCCCAATTGTGAAAAAAAACGAGCCTTAAAACAGATCCCAACAGTATAGCGCTCAATATATGTCTCTTCATCAATATACTCTGATGACATGTTATGTTAGCAAATAATTGCAAAACCTTGTGCCACTTAACCTTTTCCCACTCAGAGGCAAAGTAAAAATTGCTAATACAAACAGCATAAAACCAGAACAGCCTGCGAGTAACTTGCAGTCTGTTCAGGTTTTATGCTGTTTGCTGCTCATTAGTATCTTAGGGTTGGAAACGAAGCCTTTAAAACTTGAATCTAGTTTGAAAGACCTTCAACTAAATTGAATTTTCCATGGGACTACAAACACGTCAAAATCCATATCTAAGTGTTAAAGGGTTAATTGTGGACAGGGTGGATCCTGACCAGACTGCGCCAATGAGCAGGTTGGTCTGGAGCTGCACTGGTTGCATGTAATAAAATACCCATTATAGCAGGATGTGGCTCCCATGGGAATTGTGGTGTTATCTTTTGATAAAGTTTTCAGCCAACTGTTACAATCTCGTGGATATTGTGTGCCAGCAAGGGACTTTACAATTGTGCAGAAGGTTAATACAATGTTTTTAAAACGAAAGTAAAGCAAGACTATTGCCCAGCAATAAAAGTCCTCTACCTATGCAGGATCCACCATTTTCAGCAATATTTGTAGTTTATTTGTTGCCATAGCAACCAGAATTCTTAATGTATGAACAAAATGATCTCACGTGCATAATCTCCATATTGCGCATCTATCCATGTTTCAAGTTTCATGAAAAAATATTAAGAACTTTTAAAGTTATCGCAGGAACCAACATTTTCAGGTATATTTCTTGTCTATTTGTTGCAATACATGAAGCAACCAGAATTCTTAACATTGGAACAAAATGAAATGATGTGCACAATCTCCATATTGCCATCTGTCCATGTTTTAAGTTTCATGAAAAAATATGAACAACTTTTCAAGTTATCGCAGGATCCAGAAAAGTGTGACAGACAGATAACAGAGCGCAAACAATAAGTCCCTTTCCGGTCTCACCGGTAGGGGACTAAAAATTAATGAAGGAAACATAATACTCAATAAGAATATATAGCTGAAATCCAAAGGCTGCAAAATTAAAAATAAAATATCAACTGAAAGAAATTAAATGGCTACACAAAACTGGGTCTGCAACAAAGGATTTACACATAAGCATACTTTTTCAAGGGTGTAAAATTCCACTAGCCTGCTTAAAATTTGGCTGCAGGAAACTCTGATATCTGAAATACTCTCCCGATTTAAATACCCAAATAATAGAAAAGTCAGAACCTTATTTTTCAATAGGTGCTTGTCTGGAAACAATATGCTTAAAATTTTAACATTATCAAGTTATTTGTTTGCGTGTGGAGGTACAACTCCTTGTGTTTATTTCCCCACAAAATATCACATTAAATTGATATTCACGATTTATCTTAAGAAAAATTATGTCTTGTTGACAATGGTGACTACAAAGGTAGCATGGTGACTACAAAGAAATTTGAAGCAAGATAATTTTTTCACCTGAAAGCCCTGCACGGCCAAGTGACTTTTTACACCCCTGATGCTTAACAATAATGATTAGTAAAAACATATTGTTTATCAGGATATACTGCTATAATACTGGTGAATATGAACAGATCATGCTCTGCATTAACAATTCTATTTTTGATATTTTACTTTTTAAAGCAACACACTTTAAGCCACACACCTTGAAATGAAATACATGGCATTGTAAATTTAAGTATAAATAAGAAACTTATTTTATCTATGCCAATTAGAATATATCTGGTGGTTACAAGGTAGAAATCCGTCTCTTTTGCGCTTTAAAACTTTAAAATAATCGCGATTGTCGAAATGGACGTATACGTCTAGAAATCCAACTTTCGGTTTTAAAAGCGGTACTGTTTGAAAAATAATAAATTACCTGCTAACTAGGCTTTTGATTTAATTTTATCTATCTCAATTAGAATATATCAGGTGTTCATAAGATAGAAATCCAGTCTTTTTGCGCTTTAAAACTAAAAAATAATCGCGTTTGTCAAAATGTACGTATTCGTATATAAATCCTACTTTCGGTTTTAAAACTAAAATAAATAATAAATTACTTGCTTACTAAGCTATAGATTTAATGACAATTTTGCACACTTTCAAATTGCATCTACATGTATTGATTAACATGTACTTCATTTCAAGGTGTGTGGCTTTAAGAAAACATAGGATTAGTGGAATGGAATAGTTGATATTCTCAATATAAGCATTTGACTTTAACAAGTCAATTAAATATAAGGATATTCTCAATTTTAGCTTATTACTTTTGCTATTAATTGATTATAAGACTATGAAAAGGCGTCTTAAGTTTATGAAGCCAAGGTTCAATTTTCTACCTTGGTTTCGGACTGTTGGGTACAAGAAGTGGAAACAAATCATAAAAATTTGGGGAAGGAACGATTTTTCTTTGCTCAAGTCTCCTTTGGTTTTCCCATATTATTTAGCAGCCAATCTTAGTAAAACGTTTGATTTGTGGTGCCTTTTCATTGTCATATTTGCTTGGGGCACTCATTGACAATTAAGGGCAAGTGGGTAAATTATTTTGCAAATAATATTATTTATTTACTTTGTATTGGGATTGCACATATCAATAACCAATACATCAATTCAACAAATTGGCTTATTTTTAACTACGGGAAAAAAATAAAAACAGATTTTATTCTCTTTAGGCATTCAAGATTTTTCAACATTTTGCACTTATATCTCATTGAATGCTATAATCTCAAATTTCAAATTATTTTTCATTATATATGTTCAGAACAACTGAAATGTCACAACCCCTTAGAATTATTGTTCCACTTTTGCTTTCTATCAACTCATTTGCCACATGAAAAGATAAATCAATCATCTGTATTTCAAATTTCAAAAACCAGGTGGGGGACCATTTTTGGCATCCACAGCAGAACACTGCTATTCTTCAACGCTCAGACCCCAGTATCATCTCATTTAAAATGATCAGTAAAAAGAGACATTTGGTTTAAGAACACTACTTCCAATCAGCACTTGGTCAATACATATGTTTGATAGTATTCTTGTGTAATGCAGATCATGGCAATATGAAATTATTAATGTAAAGAGGCATAGCTTAAGGTTTCTAAAATTGGGCTAAAGCTAAATCAACAAAAGAATGTTAACAACACAATCATATCATAACAAACATTTGGAAGGCTGGTGACTGTTAAAATCAGAAATTAGGAGTACAAAATGTTGTTTCCACAGCATGAGGAAGAGGCAAACATGAGGACTGTAATAAGTAACGTTTTTACACATTAAGGCAATAGGAGACAGATTCAACTGAAAAAATTAAACAAAGGTATATACATTGCAAAAAAAACCACACTATTTATCCATAATAAGAGTAACCAAAATGATCATCTAGGTGAATGTGGAATTAAATCAAATGTTTTAAACATTTTTCATTTAACAAGTAACTGTATAAACCCAGGCTCTTTATTTAACAAATAGCCAATAACGCATACATTAAAATGATCAAGGGTCCCAATTTAACACATTTAGTTGATTGCTTAAAGCTTGAGATAGTTTAAACTTTTCATACGTACAGCGATATGAAAATCTCAAAAAGCTAGTTACAATATTTCAGCTCCCATGTTTTTTCAATTCCATCCATCAGGGGTGATGAAATCCAAAATGCAGTGTTGGTGCTTTGTTTAGATTCCTTACACACTTTACAGAAATTCTAATGTCTGACCAATACTCCAATTACTGAACAAGCTTAGAATAAAGCGGGAAATTGAACAATTGATTTCATCATCCCTGCTTCACTGGGAATCAATGAAGGGTGATTGATGCTCTGCTATAAGAGATGGTGCAAATCACAGCCTTACCTTCTCCAGCTTGTGTCAGGAGGTGGGGAGAGATATGCGCCCGAACCATATGGTGAACAATCAGCCTGCAACAATAATAAATGGTCGACATGAAATTAAGCACATCTGTGGGATTCTTTTATTTTAAACATTAAATTCTAACTGGGAACTCAGACACTAGGTTTTACAGACAGATGTACATCATTTCTTAAAATCAACTTATGTAGTTGAAATGGCTGGTCCAAAATGAAAAATCAACAAACTGAATAAGTGCAAATTTCATTTATTAGAAAGAGGCCAAACAACTATGTCATTTTAAAAAATCATGTAATTTCTCAGGAAATTGTCACAATAGAAAGACGTTCTTCTGTCAATGACAAATCTTTTCAAATGACAACTACCAGTACCAGTAATCAACAAGGTCAATCAGATTACCCATTTTGAAACCCTAAGATAATAATAATCAGCAGAAAACAGCATTAAACCTTAACAGACTGTGGGTTACTTGCAGGCTTTTCTGGTTTTATGCTGGTTGCATAATAGCCTTTTTCACTTTGCTTCTTTTTGCTGCCTTAGCTTATCATTACCCTGGTTTTCTCCATATTGAAAGGCCTGGAGCGAAGAGGTCCCCCTTGTCTTCCCCGGTCTCTCGGATGAATCCTGTCCACACGGGCTTGACTCCCTCCCCTCATGGCTTCCATATGCTGTAAAACCTACAGAATTTTCGAAGGAATATTTATTGTTACAGTACACTGTGTTGACAAGGCAAAATTGGGGCAGATAATCGTTCCCTGACAGGCCTTTTTCTGGGGTATCTATAATTCTAGTTACTCATTTGACAGTCAGTCGAATGGAACTTGTTCACAGATATTGGACTCTTTTTTTAGGTTGTCCCTTAATGCTTTAAATTTGTAAACATAAACATTGGAACTACAAAGCTCCAGAATAAAAGATTAAACAAATTTTTAAAAGAACATAGAACAAAAAAGTTAGGCTCATTATTTTAACCACTTGTCAGCCATCTGGCCTGTTACATGATGTACCGGT
This sequence comes from Dreissena polymorpha, assembly GCF_020536995.1. Classification (NCBI taxonomy): domain Eukaryota; kingdom Metazoa; phylum Mollusca; class Bivalvia; order Myida; family Dreissenidae; genus Dreissena; species Dreissena polymorpha. The sequence continues at coordinate 72,255,878 of NC_068358.1, read as the reverse complement.
AAAGCATTTTATACTTCCAATGAACTACTTATCACAAAAACAGCAACATAACACTAAAATTATTGAATCATTTCGCATTTGCAACACTTTACAATTTCACCAATTTATCATAAAGATAACTCATAAATGAAAAAAAATGTTTTTCAGGATGAATCTATGTCATAAGTGTTGTCTTTAAATTTTTGAATCTGTGGCAAAAAACGTTGAAAATTGTCATAAAGACAAGACAATCTGTGGACAATTCCCTTCAAGTTTGATATTTAATTGGACCAAACAAATTATGATAAAAGGCAAAAGGTATTGGTACGTTTGCCCAACATAAATTATGCAAGGATTTGACTGTAAATATGTGATTGCAGATACAATAAAGGTTAGTAACATACATGAAAGACATGCAATATGAATATGGATGTTTTAAGGTGTACAAGTATGGTCATTGTTGTATTTTTTCGTTCAAAAGAAGGTCTAGTATTCGGCCTCATTCAAAATGGAAAAAATATAAATTTTTCCAAAAAGGGATTTAAACATTCCCAATTCAAGGTTTCGAAAAAACTAATTTAATCTCAACTTTTTTTTCATCTCCTATCCAGCTATATAAGTTCAACCTTAGTAAATATAACACTGAAAACACTTTTATTCTATCATCTTTTAGCAAAACAACAACACTAATAACTAATTTCCTAATTTTAGTCTAATTTTCACAATCCAGAGCAGTGCTCCAGCTAGCAATAAATAGAGGCGCTGCGCCCCTCTAAAATTTGCCCACTTAAAAAGCGCCCCTCTATTTTTCTGTCAAATGCCCTTTTGATCTCTTAATTCCTGCTTTCAGGCCGTATAAATCGCCAGAAACATCGACATGAATACACAGAGAACACCCTTACATGACTGCCTGGGGTGTGTAAAGTCAACACATTGTGAACAAACAAGCCCCAAGGGCATGGTTTGTTATCAGATCACTAATTAGCCTTTTGTTGCAGACGATAGTAACATGCTGTGAAAGATTATCTCTGAGATCACGCCTGGTTAGGCACAATCACACTGAATGAAATCAAACTCAGCACTATTGGTTTTTTTTTAATTCTTAATTCTTTGGCTATAATTTTTTGTTTGCAAAAATAGTGATTTTTAATTCAAAATACCTATTAACATTAGAAAATTAATCATCTTTTTTTAACGCGAATATGCGGTTATTTTTAAGTCCCAAATTACGGAATGGAAACATATATGTGTTTGGATTTTATTTCTGAACTTTAAAACACTGTCTGTCCTCAATCATGATGAATTTTAAAATGAATAAGGGCAGACAGTTGTTATTTCAACAAATAAAGAACTTGTTTGGAAGGGGGATTTATCACTCTGCAAGTAAAATGTAATGTTGATATTGTCATATATTTTTGCGACCTAACAAAACTGTCAACGTTGTTGACATTAGTTGAAATAACGTGTTGTGAAATAAATATATCCCATTATTAACAATAACAATGTTTCATTTTAATCTCCAGACTGGATGCTACTTCATGGTGACATTGATCATTGTTTAGACTTTAAATTTGTCAATATAGATTTTTGTTTTAATAAATATTATTATTGTGGACAAACATTGGCTCAAAGTTATTTAAATCAACGAATTTAAGTAGTGACAGTCACAACGTTTTTTTGACCCAGTGAAACCCCTGAATTTATTTCATGTTTTCTTCATTTAATTTTCTTCTTAAAGGCCACTGATGCTGAAACTGGAACCTGAAAGATTAACATGCAGTTCAATGATGATAGGTGATAAAAAAACATCAAAACTCCCCCCCACACACACCGGAAAGAAATATGATATCTACATATCTCTAATGAATGTAGTCGGATGCTAGCCCAAGTCGGTTAGGAAATTGGCTACTAGTACTAAGTTGTTTTCCTTAGCGCCAATGTAGAAAGTAATATATTTTATTGTAATTTCATTGCACAAAATGAGGAACAGCATACAATTGGTGAAGTTATCCAATGCACTAGTGTTTACAATTAATAAGTATATAGTATAACCAAAGTATATACTTAAGTATATGTATAACCAAATGCCCTATTTTCCAAAATTACGCGTGAAATGTGCCCTTTTTGGGGAAGCTCCCCTCTATTTTGAAAAGCTGGCTGGAGCACTGCAGAGGGACCCGGAACCATTCCCAAAATAGTGAAAAAACACTAATGGTGCAACATGTACACTGCACACTTTTAAATGTCAGATAAGACAAGTTTGCAAAAACACATCAAACTCTGAAGCACTTTTTAAATTTTCAACTGGTTAGTTCTTTATTATATGAATCCAGATGTGTCAAATATGTTCTGAGGTATTTCTAGGGATATATAAGTCTTATTAACATTGGGCAAGTGTGTAAAAATGCACATAAAACTAAACAGGCTTTTTTTTAACAAGCTGGTATTTATTAACCTAGGGTTAGTGTTAATGTTATTATTAAGGTAACAAGGTATCGCGTTCTGAGAAAGTTGGGCTTAATGCATGCGCCAGAAGTGTCATCCCAGATTAGCCTGTACATTCTGCACAGGCTATTCAGGGACAACACTTACTGCTTTAAAGGATTTTTTTGTTTAAAGGAAGATCTTCTAATTGATAATCAAGATTAAACGAAAAGTGTCATCTCTGATTAGCCATTGCGAACTGAGACGGTACTTTGAGCACATGCATTAACCCTGGTTTCCCCAGAACAAGGCTTCAATAAACAATAACGCTAACCATAATCCTAGTAATTAACATATTTCTAGCTGTTTAAAAAAAGCAAAAAATTATCGACGCTAAACTACAGGATTACCAATAAGTCAGTAGAAAACTATATCCATGCTCGATTTTTTCATACAATACTTTCCAGAGTAATAGCAGGTGAATATTGTTAAGTAACTATAATGGTTAACTTCAAACAACTATTACCTGTAAATCAATCCCTGAATTTGAATTGCTCATTTGATTAACATTAGGTAGAGATCCACCTCTGTATTGCTGGATGATATTCTGCTGAATATGGAGCTGCTGGTTAGGCTGTGGCTTTGGGTGGCCCTGTAAACGATATGGAACCGTTATCAATCAACAGAACTCCTACAATAGGCGTCAATATTGCAAAACAAACATTTGCTGTGTATGTAAATACAAGATTTTAAATCAATTAGATGACAGTTAAAGGAACAGATTTTCACATTCTTAGATTTTGCAATTCCGTATTAAAAATGGACATGGTATGCACGCACTCTTGTAGCTGCGCTGACATCTCTGAGAATGGCTTCAAATGCAGCAGTTTCTTCAGCTTGTTTTTGATTGTGTAGGGCTATTTTCTCGCTAAATTTTCTTGGGTTCGCCATGTTGACTGACTTGTTATGATTTTGCCACTATTGGGGGTCCTTGTCACAGTCTTGACCAATGAAATTACACAAATCTCTATCCGATAGATGTCACTTCAAGCACCTGCTTCAGATACGGTTAAATAACACCCAGCTATCGTTATGAGATAAATATAGTTGTGTTTTAAGTTTTAACAAGAGACAGTGACATTCTTAGTCATAATCATACCATATTTTCACCAGTTTACCTTTTCAAAACTGTATTGCACGGATGTCCCACATTGTTGTATAAATTATTTGTCATTAATTTTACGAACAAAATCTTTTGTTTTGGCTAGTGAGTTCTACAAACCGGATCATTCGGTCGGATGAAGAACTTCGACATATTGAGTTTTCAATGTGAATAGACACCTACCGGTATAAAGAACCTGCGCTGTCCTTTCGTCTTATGAATCAATTCAAAGGTTTATTGTTCAACCCATTTCCTATGGGACAGTGTGATAGGAGTAACTTCTTAAATTGAGTTGGGCTATTTTTAAAACGTATATATAGCACATAAGTGTACCCGATACAAATTTATGGCATAACTATTCGTTTATAGTTTGCATTATATATAATAATAGTATGATGTGTGTATAATTTCTTGTGGTGTTCACTTCAACTCTATATTTAGTTGTTTCACTAGAAGTAGTTCTTACTATCAGTCATCAGTTGGAGCGACCGGTGCGAGAGTCACCCTCAGAGCTAAGCGAAATACCGATGGCCAATGTGTGAATAGTGGCCTCTCTACATCGTCTGAAGAGGCTCGTTTAGGGGAACAGCGAGTACGGTCATCCATCGAGCCGAACGCATTCTCTTGCTGATTTCGCCTACTAAGATAACTCGGAAGAATCTCCGAGCACAATGACAATGGTGCGTGGGTGGATAGTGGTTTTAACAACATCGTCGGACTAGGGAGGAGGCATCGGGGCATCGGAAGTAGCAGCTAAAAGGACGGACGGGGCGGACCTGGAGCAACTATGCAGGCCAGGACTTCGACGTTGGCTTTATGATATTTTTTTAAGTGTCATAGGACTGCGGTATTCATTACGATCAACGATCTGAGAAAAACGTTCCGGGTTTTGGGTCGACTGATGGTAACGTCTACAGTTACAATAACGGCGGCACAGAACGCTAGGAGCGGGATAGAGATGTCTTTGAAGATCGTCAGCACTCCATTTGGGGAGCAACCTTGCCCTCTCGAGTGAAGGGCAACCAAACATGAATGGACTTGAAACTACCGGTATATACCAGTGCGCATTAAGGGCTCCTTTGCCACCTTGCTTTTGTCTTTTTAGATAAAAAAAATATTTATACGGTGTAGACCAGGGCAGCCGTGGAAATGGTTACGTACTTTGGATCAAAATTAAACTTTTTCCTGCAATGTACTGGTTATTCCATGTCTATGAAGTCCTACTGCACACGAGGCCGCATTATGTAAGGACCCGGAAAATATCACAGCACTCCTACCTTATTTTTATTTGCTTACTAGAATCACGAAATTTGGCACGAATTTTGAATTACAGCTTCAATTTCAAGCTGTTTAGTTTTTGATAAATATATTTAAAGTATCATTTCAATCCTCTGCGCTAACCGAACAGACGTTTGGTTGCAATTATGCTCTGTATAAGTGAATTCATAATACATACTAGTATATGATAATGATCCATCGCACTATGTCAATAGCAGGGCGCCGATACACGGAAGGATACGACTAATCCCCGCTCCCCGCGCCACTCTCTTACACTGCGGTTCATCACATTCACCTCTGTCGTGGGCTCACGGACTACTTTCCACCGCGCGTGACTTTTAGTCACATTATCATAGTCGCATAATCAAAATTGCCGCGCCCATCAACTTGGCCTTAACTGCTAGTACTTGAAGTTTACAACTGGGCGCTTGCTATTAAATTTTATTTCATGCAAATATTTAATTAAATGAATATATTGCAATATTAACATTGAGACAAAGCTGTATATCTTTATTACAAAATAATATAAAATTATCAAGAAGCAGCAATAATTAGTTGCTGTTTCGACAAGATCTTGAGTGAGAGAGAAATGTTGAATATAAATATTGACCAAAGTAAACAGCCTGTTTATGTTTTACCAATGTAATGCAAATTTGATACACATAGACCCTCAAGATGTTAACTCAATTAAACTAATATGGTAAAATACAAATCTTAAAATAAATTCCAGGCCAACACATTTTAGCGCAGTGATGCTATCTGCGTTAATGAGAATGAAAAATAGTTCTCATAATTGTTATTAAAAATGTCGATAAATTAACAATATATGCAGTTTAAAGGTGATTACTTTCAAATATTATGCCTGGGGTACTAGATATTTCCATGAACGAGCGTACAATTACTTTGATGAGTTTTGCCAATATTCCTGGCATTGGGCCCGTTGCAGAGATGTATGTTGAGGCACGAACGACAACTCTGCTAGGATAATGTCCCCGCATATGTCAGTTTGTTTCATGATCACCATACCGGACAGGTGGTGTTTCATTCGTGTATTCTTGCTTCTTCCCATAGCACAATTTCAAACAAAAAATGAAAATCTCTCACTTAAAGAGTCAAGTCCGGATTCCTCACATAATGCAGCCTCATCCACGTAAGGAATAATAAAACACACACAGACACACATTAAGCGGGGAGGGGCAATTAAAGAAGGAATTTAGAATAACGTAAAGGGGTTTTTTGCCATGCAGGTATGAAGACATGAAGAAGAATTAACCTTTACATACGGGGACACCAATTATCAAGATAAGAACGGAATATGTTTATATAATAATTATTATTTTATTATTTTTTTAATTGGTAGTACATACCCGTAGCCAGGGGGGTGCGTTGGATGCGTTCGCACCCAATCTTTTTGGACGAGTAAAAAAATTGTACTATATACATACCCGTAGCCAGGGGGTGTGTTGGATGCGTTCGCACCCAACTTTTTTTTGACGAGTAAAAGTTTTTTACTTTTAGTTGAACCCGACTTTATTTGACGCAAAAAAACGGTTATTTATTTTTTCCAGGAACCCAGGGAGTCTTCGCATTTAAGCGTTAAAATAATGCTGTATTCACTATGCAACCGACAGGTCACCATATAATTAATTTCTCGATTAAGCCATTTCCAAGATAGCGCGTGATTTTTATTTACAATTTTTAACCGTAGAATTGTTGAAATCAACAGAAGTTTTGACAGCAAAATTTGAGAAGAAGCCGCTCTCCGAAAAATGAATTTGGAATCTTTGTTATAAATGGATATTTGTTTTCTGTATAATGCAAAATAATTAACCTGGCACTCTTATCCGTATATAATCGATACTTATTTATAGATATTTGATACTAAATGATTGCTATAACTTTAATATATAGCATAACAAAATGATGAAGCCTACTTATTGTGGGTTGAAATCCCAGTCCAATAATCTTTTTCGACAATTATCTAAATGGTTTGAAAAACAATTTGCTTAACTATAATAAATAATCTTATAAAAATAAAAAAATAAAAATTTAGATGATTATTAACGGAATGTTATGTCAGCTTCCGAAAATGACTGAAATCAAAGGACACCCTTCGACTATTACCGAAGACTAATGAGTCACTGGTTAATAACTTTGCATTATACCACGTTTTATAACAATAACGCATTGTGCGCAGCATTTTCGACAGACTGCGTTGTCTTTTTGTTAAATCCCCTTACAACCATTTTCGGATACCCTAAAGGGTTTTCCAGCAACAAAAATATCAGCTATGCTTAAGACAGGATAATTTTTTGTTGAATGACAAGAAAACAAATCATTCCTACAAAGCAATGTAGCTTTTTTGTAGTTTACCAACACTTAATGGCATCTGTTCTACTCCACATACATAACTTTCCACAATGTTTTAATTATGTAAAACTTGACACTACGAATGTCCTACTCTTAAACAGTTGTTATAATGAATTTAAAAGATTATAACATTTGATCAGGTGGACGTTAACGTTTAATATTCATCAACTGTGACGGATCTAAAGCATATACTGGGCAAATAAGTACATCTTTTTTCTTCAAAGTCCTGGTATACATTGTTAAGGACTTTGAGACCATAGGGCCAGTAGTTTGTGGTTATAGGGTCTAAATGAAGCCTTAAGTGTTTTATGTTTCTGAAATTCGTTTGGAAAAAGATAATTAATTTGTTAAAAATATATTTAAAAAAATAAAGTTACCAGTTACACCATTTTGATTTATTTTTAGTATTGATGCAGATTATTGAAGACCCAGTTTTGTTAATCAGTGTTTGTTGTACAATACACTATTAGCACGTTTAGAGCAATGCTAGGCCTTTGGTACTATCCAAAGTAGCAGACAAACAATTGTTTTGAAAAAAGTCAAATAATTTGCTCGATTAATGAATGGTAGTATGTTGGAATGGTAAAGCACACCAATTTTATCAAGACTCCAATATTCCAATCAATAATGATATTTTATACCGTTTTTATTGTTGATTTTACATTCTATAAATGTGTTGTTGCATATGTAAACAAAGTGTGTGCACGCATACTAGTGTCGGGTTAAACATCAGTATAAAATGATGTATTTCCCTGACTGATATCCCGTACATACCCCTTTCGCCACTTCGTTGCTCAATAACAATCGCCGATGGCAAAAATTCGCACCCCCCTTTTCAAAACCCTGGCTACGGGCCTGTTATTAGCATTAGTATTAACTACGTATTAGCTTTAGTCCACTAATGGGCAGAGACGTGTTATCTACGTCTCTGAAATGGGTAAGGTTATCTTAAGCGGACACTCGTGGTACAACGAATTCGGCAATATCCTTATAATATATTTATAAATGCATTTAAATCGTCAATCTCCACGCAGAGTTGTCTTTCCATGCTCTCACATACTTGCTCTATGCTAGTTCCAGTTAAATCTCTTCGGAGGTATGGCAAGCGAAATGCACATTAATTCCTTAAACCACGGTTTAACAGTTAACTATATAGTTAAGAGACTGTGAACCCGGGTTCAAAGTGCCGTTTGCACATTAATTCCTTAAACTCTGGTTCAAGACTTTGAACCGGTGTGTGTGTGTGTATTTGAGATTTATTTACAGGTCGTCCAGCGTCTTCTCGACTACAGATGTATCGATTTGCCCCTGTGACCCTTCAGGGGAGAAAATAAGGTCATATTATACATCATATCACGATGGCCAATGAGACCTTAATGTGACTAGATGCTTTTTTTTAATGGATTATGTAGTGGTTTGCCTTTTATCGAAATGGTTTTTGCAGTATTCCTATTATCTCTAGATTAGCATTATCCTTATTGGCATTAATGTTAATTCCTTATAGTTTGTGTGTGGTTTTTGTGCTCTCCGCCCCAAGAGGTGTTAGTGGGGGTTCGAGCGGGATACAGAGGGCGCCCCGATTCCAGAGGCGCCCCTGGTTCTTTTAAGTGCCCGGTGTACAAGCACCGATACACTGCACCCCCGTTTAACGTCCCTCGCGGAGGACTAGATTTGAACCGGGGTTCAAAGTCTCTTAACTATATAGTTAAGAAACGACCAATGAAATCTTGACATTTGCCTTCTAATTGTGGATTAAGCTCCGCTGATTGGTTGTCTCTGACTAATGTAGATACGAGATTTGTATCTATCTTTAGACACACTTTGAACCGCGGTTCAAACTTTTGAACTCGGGTTTAAGGAATAAATGTGCAAACGGCACTTTGAACTCGGGTTCAAAGTCTCTTAACCCTATAGTTAACTGTTAAATAACCAATGTGCATTTCGCGCTACTTACCCCAGTTTAAGCCTTTGAACCGCAGTTTAAGACTTTAAACTGCAGTTTAAGACTTTGAACCGCAGTTCAAAGTCCCTTAAACCTATAGTTAAGAGAGGAATTAATGTGCAAACGGCACGTTGAACTCAGGTTCAAAGTTTCTTAACTATATAATTAACTGTTAAATAATTAATGTGCATACCGCGCCTCTTAACCGCAGTTTAATTCCTTCTTAACCCTTTGGTTAAGAGATGACCAATGAAGTCGCGGCATTTACCTTCTAATTGTGGTTTCTGCTTCGCTGATTGGTTGTCTCAGATAACAGGTTTGTATTTATTTTTAGACACACTTTAAACCGCGGTTCAAAGTCTTGAACCCGGGTTTAAGGAATTAATGTGCAAACGGCACTGTGAACCCGGGTTCAAAGTCTCTATATAGTTAACTGTTAAACCATGGTTTAAGGAATTTATGTGCATTTCGCTTGCCATACCCGGCAGTTGTTGAATCGTCTGCTATTCTGAGGGCGGGGGTAGGGGTCTTAATTTGATGCTTTTTAACCCATCTATTGCAAAGATGGCCGAGGCCAGTGGCGAAAAATGTCCAAGTCTCCTAAATGTGAAAGAAAAAACAAAACAACAATTGCATGCTATATTGAAAAACGTGCGTAAATTTAAAATTCATTTTTTGTGTGAAATTATACTAATTATTGACGAAATCGGAAATAAATCGAATAACTTACAAGTTTGATACAACTGATCTATTTTCGGACAAGATTTTTTTTCGGAATAAAAATCAAGCCTTTGGCTTTTTTAAGCTAAAGTCTGTTATATCCATCAATTTAGTTTTGTATGTATATATACGTAATCGTTGGTTATTTTTGGTTATAAATATTGCTTATAGAATTGCACGATGTCATTAAAAAATATATACTATTTTTGGAAAAATTGTTCGATCTGGCTGAGGATAATCTTCGTGGTCATCACTTGAAACTAAGAGGCAAGAATTCCAAAAGTAATGTAAGACTCAGCACCTTTAGTCAAAGAATCAATTTATTACTGGAACAGTTTGGAAGAATCAACAATAGCTTCCACAAGTGTTAATCAATTTAAATCGTTGCTAAATTCTGAGACATGGAACATTAAGAAATTTAACCCGTCTGTAAATTAAGTTAAATTATCAATTAATATTTACTAAGCGCACTCTAGAGAAGTTTAAACAAAATAGTACATATCAGAGAGAGAATCTAAAGAAGAGACCATTTATCAGATGGGCCATTACAGCATAGCTAAATTACGGCCCAACAGTCCAGGTATCCAGGTATCGAGGTGCTGATGAGCCTGATGTCTATTCGTTGATTACCAGTTTATTACTTTAAAGTGAGACAATGATTCATTTAGGATGTTGATTTAAAAGTAATAGATGTAATCATCAAATAGACACATTATTTATCTAAGGTCAGTTAGTTTTATACCTGAATTTCCCACTAACATATTTTACAGCACATGTACAAGTCATTTTTTCTAATAGTTAAATAATTTAATATTTTTCGTTTTTATGTTTGCTGCGTTGTAAATTGTGTAAATGTGTTCATAATGTTACTAGCTCTGGCCTAAAAGTGCCTTTTGAGTTTCTTAAAACCTGTTAAAACCAGAACGCTTTCATTGGGCTGTCTGGTTGACATGCTTCTCACCCAGAAGCCCAGATGTAGTTCCTGTTTCTGGAGGCATGTGAATTTTGTTGATGGTCACCATACAGGACAATTGGGATAACTCTGGGTTATCTGTGTTCCCCCCCCCCCCCCCCCACCATAATACAAGACCACACCAAATTGACAATCTTTCAGTAAGAACTTAATAGCTGGACATTGCAGATATCAGCGTTTTTTTCCTTCTTTAACTAGTACCGGGGAACAGTACCTTTCCCTAAGCCTACCGGAGGCTTCCCAATTTTATCACCTGACCTTTCCCAATCTCCATATCTACCGTTCCCAACAATCCTAGGTGCCGTTCCCAATCGCCAGTGCCTTTATTTCTGCTGGAAATATCTTTTGAAATCGTCGAACCATTCATTTTTGGCCATTTATTTTCACCAGACATAATTGCGTGGAAAGAAAACAAAACTTTTCAAAGAGGCGCAACTCTAACCGTTTTGTAAAATGTGACTGGATTACATAACCGCAACGAGTGATCGATTTTTCCCGTGAAATAATTCCATCGTAAAGACCAGTCTTCCTTACATCAATAAACTATCTCAACACTAATTTTTGTTGACATTAAAAAAAACGTAACCGTATTGAGTTAAATGCTCATATTACTTAAGATCTATGTATAATTCTTTTAGTGCCAAATCCAGACAGAAACTATTCGGATACAGATGTAAACAAATAAAAGTTAAACATAAAATTCAAAATAATGAGACATGTGTGTAAAATACTATAGTTACTAGTATTTAGAACATATACATGAGCATTTTATGGCAGATGATCTTAATATCTTATTTGATGATTTGAAAAAAAAAATCAAAACAAAATATAAGACTAACCTTTAAAAATAGTTGTTAAAGCGTTCCACTCTTAAAACTCATTTTTGTTATGTGTGGCTATTCTCACTGTATATTGTTGAAAGATTTCAAACCAGCCCAACTTCAAGTTCCATTGTTTTTGTTTTGTGTTTTAAGTTTTTAATTTAACTCACATAAAACATTGCAGGGCTTGAGACTTTTAAGGGCTTGAACAAAATTATTAATATTATTTTCTATGCAACCTCAGTGATTATGTCTATCACTAGAAGATTTTTTTTTTCATTGACAGGCTCATTCCTACTGAAGTGGCAATAACACAATTTTCACATGACATTATATGATTGTCAAAATATCATCGCTAGTAGTTTTTCTGTTAAAACCTAGAGCTTAACATGCTTTGTGAAGCAGAATATAGCCCCTAACGATAGATAAGATGCATTTTAAAGATTCCCAATTCATCAATTTTGCAACTCAAATTTTTCCCAATTCATTGATTTGGCGACTCATTTTTTCCCAATTTGAAGATTTCACAACTCGAAAAATTCCCAATTGTAGGGGTACAGGTACCTTTCCCCTTTGGGGAAAAACCCCGCTGGATATCATCCAATATTGTTTCCAATTTTATGAGTCAAGTAAGTTAATTAGGAAGGAAAGCTTTCCTGATCTTGCTTGCTTACACATCTTTTTATATGCAATGAGATTAACAAATTATGGATTGTTTTAATGAAAATGATTTGTGTTTGATTTATGTGTGAAAAGAAGCTTCTCTAAGCTTTAAGTGTTTGTTTCTTTGGATGAAAATCATACTATCAGCTGATCAACCATAAAAAAGTGGTCATCTGACCATTTTCCCTTGACTGGCGGCTTTACACAGGTTGGACTGTAATAATATGAAACATTTTACAGATTTATTTTGAAGGCCTTTTCCGCTCCAGTTTGGGGAAACGCCACACTGGAATTTAGGGAATTTTTCGTGGTGAAAAAACCCATTTTGGGAAAAAAATTAATCGCAAAACTGGCTTAATTGGGAAAAATATTCGCATGTAAATACCGTAAAAAGTTGTGTATAAGGCGCACTTTTTACCCCAAAATTTCATTTTAGAAACTTGATGCGCGTTATGCACAACTAAAGCCATGCCAAGACATTTCTTCCCTGTCAGTTACCCAGTTGCGGTTATTCGTATCATTCTGTTTCCCGGTGTTAAAACTGTAAATATGTTAAAAATAGTGTTATATTTACGATCTGAATAAGATTGACAAACATTATAAAGTTAACATTAATATTTTCTATCTTTTTCAGGTACGTACAGAGCATTGAAATCAAATAAATTTGAATAATGAAAAACAAGGAAGCCATTTTTATTTAAATGTTATTATTTTCCCACAATATTATACCCTACTGTACTAGGGTTACACAATTTATTTGGAGGCACTTGTTGATTTACAATAGTATGTCGGCAAGGTCTTTCCCGATATATTTATGATTATTTTTCTTGCTTTTCAAATGTGTTAATAAAATTGATGTTGTGTTTGTTTACACGTTTTCATACGTCTTGTCAAGATTGAGGATGTGGTTATCGAGCAATTTGCGTCACCTGTCAAGTTTTGTGTAGCTGGAGATATTATCAAAACATGCGAACTGACAAGCGGCTTCACACCTCGATTGTTTGTTTATCGCTGGTAATGTTGTAATGGTGTTGAGAAGTTTGAGTCGTTAAAGTCTCCTGTCAATTATAGACGCTCGAAAAGAACGCATGATATTAGCAATGTAATAAACGCGCGGTTGGGAATAAGTCATGCATGAATAACCACGTGACAATACCAATCGATAATGTCAGTTTCTTAGTTATAACTAATCCATCCGTTATGTGTACTCCTCCACGATAAAATCGTGGACAGTTACTTCAGGAGATGATGAAAACCTTGATGGTATCCTCGTGGAAAGTGTGCATTTCATGCATAATTCATTTAAATCCAAACAGTTTATTTTTATGCATAATATGATATTAAAAAACACACACAAACTAGTTTTATCGTTATCGTCTTTAAAATAATTAATAATTGAAGCAATAAAAGAACACGGAAGATGTAAATATAATGATTTTCAGTTAGCCTGTGGCACGGAATTTTTCCCCCGATTTTTTTGCTTCAAAAACTTTTTTTCCCGATTTTTTAGCTTAAAAAAGTAGATGCGCGTTATACATAAATGCGCTGTTATACACAACGTTTTACGGTAGTGTTTCTTATATTTCAAAGAAGCTGTTAACTAGTAAATAACGACTATTTTGATAACATATTATTAAAATTTTACAAAATATTATTAACATGTGTGATACGTGCAGTTTTTTTAAATCTGATTTTGGGGAAAGGGCCTGGCCTTTTTTTAGGGGAAAAAAATCGCATGAAACACTGGATTTTGGGAAAAATAAGGAAAGTCTTAAATAATCAATTTAACATATTTTACTGTTTTTTAAAACAAATTCAAGGCAACAGATAATTTAATTATGCAATATTTTTTTTCTGCACTTGATCAGGTTAACTTACATATTAAAAGGTTTAAAAAAAAACGGTTTTTTTAATTGGGGGGGGGGGGGAAATGGATTTTTTTTTTCAATTGGGAAAAAAACAACCAGAGATGCATTGGGAAAGGGGCCGATATTCGGAACCGTGGCATAGGGCAGAAAAGGCCTGCATTGAAACCTGAAATTTTACAAATAATCTTGTATCTCTGGTTGTCATCTGGTATGTAGACCAGCATCCTAAAAATGTATATGGTCACTTTTTATTAGCTCGGCTGTTTTCGGAGAAAACCTGAGGTATTGTCATAGCCAGCTCGTCGTGTCGTCCGCCGTCCGCAAACCTTCACATTTTGTCAAGGTTTTGAACATTGGCTCTAAATCAAAGTGCTTCAACCTACAACTTTGAAACTTCATATGTAGATGCACCTTGATGAGTTCTACACGCCACACCCATTTTGGGGTCACTAGGTCAAGGTCACTGTGACCTCTAAAAAAAAAAAAAAAAAAAAATCTGACAAACTTCCATTTATTCAAAACTGCACCCGCAGCCAAGTGTGGCACCCGTTGTGCGGTGCTCTTGTTTTTTTCTGTAACTGCATTGACCAATGCCTGCTTGCTTGTAGTTTGGGAGTAAGAAAGATTTAGTACTGGACCCTGACTTGATGCGACCATTGGACAGGCTTACCGGAGGAGCATCATTCTTGAAGGTATTAAACTTAAAGTTCTGCCTTTTTCATGTGGACTTTATGTATGTGCATAAAGTGTTGTCAGCACAGGCACATTTTCCTCCTTTTTGTAAGCGTTTGTTTAACGAAAGTCTCATTAAGATGGAAAGTTTTGTCCAGATTTACCTGTGTAGACTGCCCAGGCTAATCTGGGATAACACTTTATGTGCATGCATTAAGCACAGTTTTCCCAGGACTTGGATAAGTGATTCCTTTAAACATGCAGACTTTTATCTGGCCCATTGCCTTCTTAAAATATGTAACAATATTTGGAGTAAGTAGTTGAGAAATTTGCCTGCATAGGCATTGGAAGGGAATAATTATTGTGAAGTTGTGTTGGTGAAGTGAAGAACTTCCCTATCATGATGTCTTAATGAAATAATGTGTGAGTGTTTTACTAGGATTTTGCATTAATCATGCAAAATCATAGTAATACACTCACAGAATAAAGTATAATGAAGAAATGCAATATAGTTATTGTGTAATATGTATCCCCAAATATCTCATTTGTTAGGATAATGGTGTGGACAAAATCTTCAAGCTGGAAAGAGCAGACAGGCATAAGAGTTTAAATGGCTGTGACAGGTAAGTTTTGATTTTTGTGCTAGTGTTAAAGGGACTGTCAACCACGAATGACTTAAAAAGAAAAGTTCATAAATACCGTATTTTTTACAATTGTTAGTTTATATTGATTAAAATAGCACGACATACCCGTAGCCAGGGGGGGTGCGTTGGGTGCATTCGCACCCAATCTTTTCTGGCGCTTTAACAAATTGTACTTAAGTTGCAACCAACTTTATTTGACGCAAAAACAGTTATTTATTTTTTTCCAGGAACCAAGTGAGTCTTCGTATTTAAGCGTTAAAATAATGTTGTATTCAATATGCAACCGACAGGTCAACATATAATTACTTTCTTGATTAAGTCATTCCCAAGATAGCGCGCGTGATTTTTATTTACAATTTTTAACCGTAGAATTGTTGAAATCAACATAAGTTTTGACAGCAAAATTTGAGAAGATCAAGGAAGCCAGTCCCTGCAAAATAGAATTGGAATCTTTGTTATAAATGGATATTTGTTTCTGTATGATGCATAATTATTAACCTGGACCTCTAATCTGTATAAAATTGATACTTATTTATAAATATTTGATACTAAATGATTGTTCTGTAACTTTTGTCATGTTATTAATGTCTGTTAGAGCCATAACTTTAATAGATATCATAACAAAATGATGAAGTCACAACTTATAACAATTACACATTGTGCACAGCATTTTTGACAGACTGCGTTGTCTTTTTGTTATATCCCCGTACATCCATTTTCGGATCCCCTAAATGATTTTCCAGCAACAAAAATATCAGCTTTGCTCAAGACAGGCTATTATGTTGTTGAATGACAAGAAAACAAATCATTTCTACAAAGCAATGCAGCTTTTTTGTAGTTTACCAACACTTAATGGCATCTGTTCTGCTCCACATACATAACTTTCCACAATGTTTTAATTATGTCAAACTTGAAACTAGAAATGTCCTACTCTCAAACAGTTGTTATAATGAATTTAAAACGTTATAACATATGATCAGGTGGATGTTAATGTTAATGTTCATCAACTGTGAAGGATCTTGAGCATATAATGGGCAAATAAGTACATCTTTTTTCTTCGAAGCCATGGGATTATATACATTGTTAAGGACTTTGAGACCATAGGGCCAGTAGATTGTGGTTATAGGGTCTTAATGAAGCCCTGAGTGTTATATTTTTCTGAAATTCGTTTAGAAAAATATAACTTATTTGTTAAAAATAGTTTAACATTTTTTAAGTAACCAGTCATACCATTTTGATTTCTTTTTGTTTTCTTTCTTGACTATAGTGGTGGGGGACATATTGTTTTTGCCCTGTCTGTTGGTTGGTTGGTTTGTGTGTTTGCCAAAACTTTAACATTTTGCCATAACTTTTGCAATATTGAACATAGCAACTTCATATTTGGCATGCATGTGTATCTCATGGAGCTGCACATTTTGAGTGGTGAAAGGTCAAGGTCAAGGTCATCCTTCAAGGTCAAAGGTCAAATATATAGCTTCAAAGCAGCGCAGAAGGGGACATAGTGTTTCTGACAAACACATATCTTGTTAGTATTGATGCAGATTTGAGAAGACCCAATTTTGTTAATCAGTGTTTGTTGTACAATACACTATTAGCACGTTTAGAGCAATGCTAACCCTCTGGTACTATCCATAGTAGCAGACAAACAATTGTTTTGAAAAAAAAAGTCAAATATATCCATTTAATTTGCTCGATTTTTATGAATGGTAGAATGTTGGAATGGTGAAATACACCAATTTAATCAAGATTCCAAGATTCCAATAAATAATGATATTTTATACCATTTTTATTGTTTGATTTAACATTCTATCAATTTGTTGTTGCATATGTAAACAAAGTGTGTGCGCGCATACTAGTGTCGGGTTAAACACCAGGTAAAATGATGTATATCCGTGACTGATCAAAGAAGGTAGTAATTGAAAAACGTGGTGGGCAAAGCATGCATGTTATATCATATTCATGTCGATCCGTCACTGGTCAATGAAAGTGAAATTTCATATATAAAAATGCTTTATAACTTCAGTCTCTAAATACAGTTAAAATGTGACCAGAATGCAGTAGTGTATCTTCATTTTTAAAATTATCTAAGGGGTGGACCTCAAAAGCCTCCGATTGCAGGAGGGGAACATCCCCTCCCGCACATACCAACTTCGCCACTTTGTTGCCTAATAACAATCGTCGATGGCAAAAATTCGCACCCCCCTTTTCAAAACCCGAGCTACGACTGGTATATTACATTATGATAGATTTATGATGAAATATCTTGCTTAGCATTGTTTGATATAAATTTGTTATTGATGTATTATGTGTTACTGTAAGATACTTTTAATGTGAAATACAATTATGCAATAACTACACTTCAGTCATTCAGAGATTAATCTAGGTCCATGTCCTGCGTCTCTGATTCATTAAAATTGAAACAAAACAAAGTATGAGGGCACTGGAGAAAGCATACAAATTCTAGGGTGTTTATATAGAGTCTGTATTCTGTGTTTTGTTGAATGCTTAAATGCATACAATATAATTATTAAACGGAAACACACTTCCGAATTTTAGTGTAAATCCAATGTTTACATATTCTAGCTCCAAAGAAACAGTGCTCATGAATTTTGTGTTGATCCTGTTTACTGATAAGAGCGCACACAAATTATACTGCACATGTACAATGTAACATCATCTGCATTGAAAGCTTGGGTGTATTGCTTACGTATAAAACCTTTAGCGCAGAGAACATTGAGATCTTTTAATTTCCGTTAAGTTTTGTAGTTCTTTTTAACAAAATTATATCACAAATGATTTTGAATTTCCTCTGAATTGTATTTCAAATTAAACATATATTTATTGTTACAGTGTTTTAGATCATTAATAAAACAGTTATTGTGATGTCCACTGATTAAAGCGAGATTATATGATTTTTATATGTGTTAAATTGTAATATATTGATACAAATATGTAACAATAACACAAAATAGGCAAGAAAAATTATTCATTGAAGATGAATTTCATAAAATGCAGCAAAGACAAATTAGTGCCCTGAGTGGATTGTGACGAAGATATTTTGTACATATTTTCCTGCAATAACCGAAGCATTTGTCTTTTTATTAGGAGGGGGTTAAGTGTTCGTGTGTCGTATGAATACATATCGTTGCAAGAAATTTATATGATCCGTACAACTAAATTAAGATTCACATCCTACATGCATGATATACATGCTGGCAAATTCTACTGTACAGACATTTTTATGCCTTCAAATCGAAAGATCGGGGGTATATTGTTTTTGGCCTGTCTGTTTGTCTGTCAGTCAGTCAGTCATTGTATGTGTGTGTCACAAAACTTTAACCTTGGTTAAACTTTTATAACTTTTGCAATATTGAAGAAAGCAACTTCATATGTGGCATGCATGTGTATCTCATGGAGCTGCACATTTTGAGTGGTGAAAAGTCAAGGTCTAGGTCATCCTTCAAGGTCAAAGTTCAAATATCATTGTATTTTTCGTCCCTAAAACTTAAACCTTCGTCAAAGTACGGTCATAACTTCTTGAATATTGAAGATAGCAACTTGATATTTGGCATTAATGTGTATCTCATGGAGCTGCACATTTTGAGTGGCTAAAGGTCAACGTCATAGTTCAAGGTCAAAGGTAAAATGTATGGCTTCAAAGCGGCGCAATAGGGGGCATTGTGTTTCTGACAAACACATCTCTTGTTGATTTCAGAATTAAATATCTGGCTTATTTCGCATTTTTCGACACATGTTCTTCTTAACTTTTATTTTAATTTATATTAAAATATATGTATAATTAGTTTTTTTACACATTTTATATAAAATTCATAAATATTTGACAAAATTGTATAATCTCGCTTTTAACAGAAGATTGGGAAAAAACTGAATTTAGTGTTAGTGTTGGTGTTATGAAAACATGCATAGTAGGTCCTCTGACCTATTGTGTAGACTGCCGTGTTTTGACAAATTATTTTGATTATTATGCACGAAAGCAACTCTTTTTAGATATGGTTCATAATACCTGTAATCAATTGTTCTGAATCTCATTATTGTTTGAATCAAAATGCTTATGAAAACATAATTGAGAAAATAAAACAATAAAACAGTAAAGCACTGAAATTTATAGGGCTGTTCAGCCCTTACTATGTGATTCATTAGCTATTAGCAATTAAAGGGAATGTTCCAATAATGTTTTTTAACAGAAATCCTAATGTTTAACGAGCTAGCATATATAAATATATAAATGCATAATAGAAACTATAATTTTTTAACCTTACAATAATTAACGAGTATAAATAATTTTGAAATGTGAGATAACAAATGACAACAAAAATTGAATGTCAATAATTGTGAAAAGGTATTTTTAATCTGAAATAAATCTTAAGTGATAATTAAACATTTCAAAGATTGACATGAGTGAATGTGTACTTAGAAATATTTTTGAAATATTTCATTATATTTTATGTGCGTGATCTACTCCTGTGTGTTTTATAAAAACACTCCAGGACTCGTCAGTTAATTTTGCAACCCATATATTTTCACTGGGACTCATTGTTTTTATGCCCCCCTTTTGCTTTGCTCAAGTCGGTCGGTCGGTCCGTCCACCAGGTGGTTGACTGACGATAACTCAAGAACGCTTGGGCCTAGGATCATGAAACTTAATAGGTACATTGATCATGACTTGCAGATGACCCCTATTGATTTTGAGGTCATTAGGTCAAAGGTCAAGGTCACGGTGACTCGAAATAGTAAAATGGTTTTTGAATGATAACTCAAGAATGCATACGCAGCTAACTGGGCATACTCTGAACAATATTACTGAAGCAACCGGTCTGTAATCCTAAATCTATAATTATCAGTCTTATGAAACATCATCCTTTTAGTAAAATACAGTGGATCAGTAAAATATTATCAGAATATGAGATTTTTTGTATATTTAGTATATTAAATATTGTGTTAATGTTTATTTTTGTTGATTAATATAAATATAAGCAGGACAGGGGAGGTAATACACTATTATATCTTTCTTATATACAGGGGAAACCACCACCACCACCACCACCACCACCACCACCACCACCACCACCACCACCACCACCACCACCACCACCACCACCACCACCACCACCACCACCACCACCACCACCACCACCACCACCACCACCACCACCACCACCACCACCACCACCACCACCACCACCACCACCACCACCACCACCACCACCACCACCACCACCACCACCACCACCACCACCACCACCACCACCACCACCACCACCACCACCACCACCACCACCACCACCACCACCACCACCACCACCACCACCACCACCACCACCACCACCACCACCACCACCACCACCACCACCACCACCACCACCACCACCACCACCACCACCACCACCACCACCACCACCACCACCACCACCACCACCACCACCACCACCACCACCACCACCACCACCACCACCACCACCACCACCACCACCACCACCACCACCACCACCACCACCACCACCACCACCACCACCACCACCACCACCACCACCACCACCACCACCACCACCACCACCACCACCACCACCACCACCACCACCACCACCACCCCACCACCACCACCACCACCACCACCACCACCACCACCACCACCACCACCACCACCACCACCACCACCACCACCACCACCACCACCACCACCACCACCACCACCACTTATAGCCCATATAGGGGGGCATGCATGTTTTACAAAGAGCCTTTGTTAAATATGTTAGTCTTGGGTCTAATCGAAGCAAAATTCTAGATAATCTCTGGTCATCAGTTGGGTAATTGTTTTATTTTCTTGTCTTGTTTGCAGTTTTGGTTTTTGTCTTCAGTTTTATTTCAGATGCATTGTTTTGATTTAGAAATGGTATGCTGTTGTATTTATAGAAGAATCTACATCGTGAGGCCAAAAGTAAATATAATAAAAATTATCGCAGACCAGATTGCAAATGAGCGTGCCAAAAATGAGACCAGAAAATACAAAATTGTCATGGTTCCAAGAAAGGTTTGTTCAGATTTTTTATTCCAAATTAATAATTTAAGAACCCGTGGATTTTTTTTTTTTCGCTTCTTTAGCAGGATATAAACAAAGGCCCTTTCCATGAAAAGAATTCCTTAAAAAAAAAAACATATTTGCCAAATTTTTTAGCTCGACTATTATATATAAAATATATATAGTGGAGCTATCCTACTCACCCCAGCGTCGGCGTTAGCGTCTGCGTTAGCATCTGCATTAGCCTGCAAATGTTAAAGTTTTTGTAATACCCCAAATATTTTCATTGTGCCTTGACATATTGCTTTCATATTTTGCATACTTGTTTACCAACATCACCCCAACCTATAAACAAGAGCAGACAACTATCAAGCATTTTGACATAATTATGGCCCTTTTTCCACTTACAATATGCAGCAAATTTTAAAGTTTGCATACTACCCCAACTATTTTCAATGTCCCTTTACATATTCTATTATATGTTGCATACTTGTTTACCAACATGACCCCAACCTATAAACAAGAGCAGACCACTGCCCCTTTTAGATAATTGAACATTTTGCTTAAATTGCCATAACTTCTTTATTTATGATCACATTTTATTATTACTTTGACAAAACAACATGTAACATAATGAAAGCAAATTAGGTAAAATATTTTGGTTTACTTTATGTAAGAAATATTGAAAATGTTATTAATGGCGAGTATACATGACAGTCACAGAGTGAGAGATTAAATATTTAGATATGGTGTATGTTTAACAACAAAAGGGGGTCGACGCTGTTGACATTAGGATTTGAGCGGTGGTGTGTGTTTGCCTTAGGCACACAAAGTTGCATTGATCATACGAAGCGTGCACCGGGAAACACACTGCATGTAAAAACTTGAACAATTTAATCTATCCAGTCCAATGATGCAATTAAACCAACCAGCAATAAGCGCGCATAGAATCGACCAATCAAATATTTATAGAAAATTTATTATTTTATGTTATGTGTAGTGCGATAGAACGAGATGTTTGGTGTGGAAATGACGGTTAGCCAGCGTTTAGACTTGGAGGCGTACAGATTGAGAAAGATACGATCATGTAGCTACAGTGTATCAGACTGTATTTGTATAACTGAAAGTATTAAGTATGTTAGACATTAAATTCGACTAGAAACTGAAATATGGTGTTGTTTAATATTTCATCCCACATTATGCAGAGAAATTAACATTAATAGAAAGGGACGGACTTGTCCCATGTGCGATGCAGCAAAATGGTAGTTAATGCAAATCCCGCAATCATGACAACATGCGCATGCAGAGGAATCGAAGGATAGGCTGCATACTAGTAATTTAAGAGAAATGAACCGTTATTAGTAAATGTGTGTCTACCATGAATGACGAATGATTACGTGACAAACACTTACCTAAATACCACAATGGATTCCACCCAAACAATACCCCATGCCCCTACCAGAATCCCTTCCCCCCCCCTCCAAACCTCCTCCCCCCCCCCCCCCCAAAAAATTTTTTTTTTTTAAACATGATCTTATAAATTAACACACCCCACATTATACCCCCCTCTCACCCCCTTCTACCCCCCAAACCTCCCCCCCTCATTTTTTTTAACATATCTAATAAATTACCCCACCCCACATTATACCCCCCTCTCACCCCCAACCTCCCCCCCCCCCCCCAATTTTTTGTTTTTTAACATCATCTAATGAATCCTTTTTTTATTTTTGAAAGATCGTCTAATAACTTATTGAATATGAACAATTTCCTTATTGATGGCTTACGTTATACTGTCAAGCACTCAAATATTCGAGTGCGCTGTCCTCTGACAGCTCTTGATATATTAACCTTGGAAAATTTATTTCCAATTTCTATGTTTTGTTCATACTTTTTAGCTAAACTTTTATATATGAAATATATATAGTGGAGATATCCTACTCACCCCGGCGTCAGCGTTTCCGTTTCGTAAGCGTGCAAATGTTAAAGTTTTTGTACTACCCCAATTATTTTCATTGTCCCTTGACATATTGCTTTCATATTTTGCATACATAATTATGGCCCCTTTTCCACTTAGAAGATGCAGCAAATGTTAAAGTTTGCGTACTACCCCAAATATTTTCAATGTCCCTTGACATATTGCTTTCATATTTTGCATACTTGTTGACCATCATGACCCCCAACCTATAAATAAGAGCATAAAACTGTATCAAGCATTTTGACAGAATTATTGCCCCTTTTATACTTAGAATATGCATATTATTGATAAATCTATGTTAAACTTTGCGTACTACCCCAAATATTTCCTATATACTTTGACAGATTGCTTTTATATTTTGCATACTTGTTTACCAATATGACCCCAACCTATAAACAAGAGCAGACAGCTCTAGCAAGCATTTTGTTATAATTATGGCCTCTTTTCCACTTAAAATATGCAGCAAATGTTTAAGTTTGCGTACTACCCCAAATATTTCAATGTCCCTTGACATATTGCTTTTATATTTTGCATACCTGTTTACCATCATGACCCAAACCTATAAACAAGAGCATACAATTGTATAAAGCATTTTGACAGAATTATTGCCCCTTTTATACTTACAATATGCATATTATTGATAAATCTATGTTAAACTTTGTGCACTACCCCAAATATTTCCTATATCCTTTGACATATTGCTTCTTTATTTTGCATACTTGTTTACCATCATGACCCCAACCTATAAACAAGAGCAGACCACTGTATCAAGCATTTTGACATAATTATGGCCCTTTTACACTTAGATAATTGAACATTTTGCTTAAATTGCCATAACTTCTTTATTTATTGTCACATTTTATTATTACTTTGACAAAACAACACTTACCTAATTACCACAATGGATTCCACCAAAACAATACCCCACGCCCCTACCCAGAATCCCTCCCCCACCCCAACCCCCCCCCCCCATTTTTTTTTAAACATTTAATAAATTACCCCACCCCACATTATACCCCCTCTAACCTCCCCCCTACCCCCCAACCCCCCAACCCCAAATATTTTTTTTAACATCATCTTATAAATTACCTCACCCCACATTATACCCCCCTCTCACCCCCCCACTACCCCGCATCCCCCAAACCTCCCCCCCCCCCTAAAAATAATTTTTTGTAACATCATCTAATAAATTACCCCACCCCTTATTATACCCCCTTCTCACCCCCCCTACCCCCCCCCCCCCCAATTTTTTTTTCCTTTTTTTTTTGAAAGATCGTCTAATAAATTATTGAATATGCACAATTTCCCCATGATGGCTTACGTTATACTGTCAAGCACTCGAATAGTCGAGCACACTGTCCTCTTACAGCTCTTGTCATTGTCCCTTGACATATTGCTTTCATATTTTGCATATTTGTTTACCAACATGACCCCAACCTATAAACAAGAGCAGACAACTCTATCAAGCATTTTGTCATAATTATGGCCTCTTTTCCACTTAGAATATGCTGCAAATGTTCAAGTTTTCGTACTACCCCATTTATTTTCATTGTCCCTTGACATATTGCTTTAATATTTTGCATACTAGTTTACCAACATCACCCGAACCTATAAACAAGAGCAGACAACTCTATCAAGCATTTTTTCATAATTATTGCCCCTTTTTTACTTAAAATATGCATATTATTGATAAATCTTTGTTAAAGTTTGCGTACTACCCCAAATATTTCCTATATCCTTTGACATATTGCTATTATATGTTGCATACTTGTTTACCAACATGACAATGGATTCCACCCAAACAATACCCCACGCCCCTTCCCAAAATTCCCCCCCCCACCTCCCCCCCATTTTTTTTTTAAATCATCTAATAAAATACCACACCCCACATTATACCCCCCCTCTCACCCCCACCCCCCCCCCCCACCCCCCTACCCCCCCACCCCATTTTTTATTTTATTTCCCTTTTTTTATTTTTGAAAGATCCACACCCCACATTTTACTCCCTCTCAACCCCCCCCCCCCCAAAAAAATACATTTTTTAATCCTTTTTTTATGTTTGAAAGATTGTCTAATAAATTATTGAATATGAAAAATTACCCCATGATGGCTTACGTTATAATGTCAAGCACTAAAATAGTAGAGTGCGCTGTCCTCTGACAGCTCTTGTTCATACTTTTCCCCTCAAAACTGAAGGCTAAGCCCTTTTATCGAATTAGGAAAATGACCTATTAATAATATAGATATAGAGCTTTTTAATTCGAAAGGTATAAAATGAATAAAGTTAAGTAGTCTTTATGTTATATATTTGATGTGTCCCATTTTTGCAGATATGTATGCATTCATTTGTATCATATATTCAGTTTGACTGGCATCGTGTGAAAATGGGTCTTATGTCATATGTGGTCAAGGTAGCACTAGCTCTGTACCAGCCTGCACATTTGTGCAGTCTGGTCAGGAGCTACCCTGTCCACTAATGAAACACCAAACTCTGCTTGACTTTTTAGTACACAGGGTAGCTCCTGACCAGACTGCCTGAATGTGCAATCTGGTCTGGGGCTTCAATGGTCGCACATGGTAAAAGACTGATTTTTGCATGTTGCAGTTCTTGTATGATAATTTCAATTGATGCAAACTTTTACACCAATTAATGTTGAGTACTAGGGAAAGATTAAGAGGGAAATACCAGCTGATGAAAAGTTCTTCCTTGTCAGTTCCCCTTCCAACACCTCATGGGTGGCAAAGAAATAAACTTTGTATTGTTTCAAGTGTACCAAAATGTCAACAAACTAGTCACTCTTTTCTCCCTGCTCCTTTTGAAGCAAACCTTTGAGACTTTGAGGTCTGGATCTTTCCTTAAAAATAATTAATT
The DNA here is from genome assembly GCF_020536995.1 of Dreissena polymorpha. NCBI lineage: Eukaryota > Metazoa > Mollusca > Bivalvia > Myida > Dreissenidae > Dreissena > Dreissena polymorpha. The sequence goes on along the minus strand of NC_068358.1, from coordinate 72,229,478 downwards.
GTATATATAAATATACTTTATATTTCAGTTATTTCTCTGTGAAAGCCTACTTGAGCAAGAGGGAGTGCATGGCTTGTGTGAACTTGATGAGCTTCATTTTGACCTGTTGCCCCTGGATACGGATATTATCTCCATGGAGAACCCTGACTTCTTCAAGGCTTTCTACATGGTGGGTATTTTAAAGTTGTTATTCAGTAATTTGCAGGTATTTTAACGGACTGAAAACTTGTTAATGAATAACTTACTTCCTTTTTTGATGGAATTAATCTCTTTTTATGCCCCCTTCAAAAAAATAGGAACTTTATTGTTTTGCTGGATGTCGGTTGGTCGGTCTGTTTGTTTGTAGGTAGACCAGTTTGGTTCTGATCAAAAACTTGTCAGCGTATTGACTGATTGGCTTGATACTTCACATGTGCATTGGCCTTGGACAGTAGATAACCCCTATAGAAACTGATGTCACTGGGTCAATGGTCAAGGTCACTGTCGCAATAAGTGTGAAATTTGTTTCTGATCAATAGCTCATCAACATATTGAACGATTGGTTTGATACTTCCCATGTGCATTGGACTTAGACGGTAGATGACCCCTATTGAAATTGGGGTCACTAGATTTAAGGTAAAGGTCACTCTCACAATAAGTGTGAAATTTGTTTGCAATCAATTACTCGTCAACAAATAAAACCGATTGGCTTGATACTTCAAATGTGCATTGGCCTTGGACAGTAGATGACCCCTTTAGAAATTGGGGTCACTAGGTCAATGGTCAAGGTCACTGTCGCAATAAGTGTGAAAATTGTTTCCGATCAATAACTCATCAACAAATTGACCAATTGGATTGATACTTCACATGTGCATGGTCTTGGACAGTAGATAACCTAATTGAAATTGGGGTCATCATCTTGTCAAAGGTCAAGGTCACTGTCTTAATAGTGTGAAAATTGTTTCTGATCAATAGCTCATCAACAAATTGAACAATTGGATGAAACTTCCCATGTGGATTGGACGTAGACGGTAGATGACCCCTATTGAAATGGGGTTCACTAGATCTAAGGTCAAGGTCACTCTCACAATAAGTGTGAAAATTGTTTCCAATCAATAATTCGTAAACAAATTGACCGATTGGCTTGATACTTCACATGTGGATTGGTGTTGGTGTTGGACAGTAGATGACCCCTATAGAAATTGGGGTTACTAGTTCAAAGCCCTTTTTTTGGGGCATATGTCTCCGACCCCGGAACTCTTGTTAACACCAGATTTGTTGTTATTAAATTTAAGCTGCAGGGGTGTGATTTTTCCACGGATTTCCGTAGATCGGGTTGTCCGGGGGTCATTTCTACGTTTCGCGTAAATTCGTAAAAAAAGTGGTTCAACCTCTTCGCATATTACACTTGTAGATTCTGTCTAAGCATTTTTTAAACGAGGGATTTCATTGGCTGTCGTTTCCCAATCTTCCAATAAAAATCAGTCTTTTAAAATGTGTTTCATATTTCTTTGCTTAGTCATTGCAAATAGCGTCTTTGTGAAGCGGAAATGAAGATTATTGAAAGAACGAATGAATCTCACACAATATCGGGCATTGAAATATTATTGAAAAACAAATTAAAATGGGGAAGAAACAACAGTGGATATAAATCAGAAAGCGATACCACTTTCTGAATCCATGGGTAAGGAAGATCGACTGTCTTGGTAAGGCTAAAGTCATATTCCATGTGTAAAAAAACTTGAACTACGGATCCCGTGGTGAATTGTTGTTAGTTGAACACTGTAACATTGTTGACCTTATTTTGAATTTAAAGACTTTTAGCTCAAACAAAAGATTGCCGTCATTGATCACAGGTATAGGAACACACATTGCCTTTGATCACATCTAATACTGGTGACTTTAAATAGTATGTTAAATGTGAATTTAAAATGGTTTTCATAAATCAATCCTGTAAATAAGTTTAAGATGGTGTTTATTTCAATGTCTGTTTTAAGGTTGTCATTGTGTTATGCACGCCATTTGCATAGTCAAAATCAGTCTACAGAATTTTCCTCCCCTCAGACTTCACCTCAATCACACCCCTGAACCTGAGAGTATACTTGTGAACAGTTCATATTATAATAAGAATATAAAATTGGCTTTGTCTGTCTGTCTGCCCATCTGTCCGTCTGTCACAAAACATTTGAGGGCTATATCTCAGAAACTATAAAAGTATCCACATAAAACTTCATAGGTTTATACATATCATTGAGGAGAAGTGCCATGCACAAAAACCATAACCCTATCCTTCTTTAATGAGAGCTATTGTTCTTTGTGTTTTTTATATGATGCAACTTTTCAGGGCTATATCTCAAATACTATGCTAGACTTCAACATAAAACTTTATAGATGTATTGATATTAATAAGGAGAAGTGCCATGTTTAAGAACCATAACCCTTCACATTCTTAAATAAGAGTTATAGTCCTTTGTTGTTATTGTATGATGGAACTTTTCAGGACTATATCTCAGATACCATACAACATTTCAACATGAAACTTTATGGGTGTGTAGAAATTAATGGGAAAAGGTGCCTTGCATAACATTCATAACCCTGCACTTTCTTAACAAATAGTTATTGCCCTTTGTTGTTTTTGTATGCCAGACATAACTTTTCAAGCCTGTATCTCAGATATGCTACAAGATTTCAAAATGAAACTTGGGTGTTTACCCCCCGGTAGATATCAAAGAGGAGAATTACAATTCATAAAAACATTCAACCCACTCTAAATTATTGTTTATGATTATACTGTATATCGAGTGATTTACACCAATCCATAAACACAATTTATTTGGGGTGGGGGGTGGGGGTATCAATTCAACGAATTTGGTTGTTTCTTATAGTATTTTAATTAAAGACTACAATGATGCATTATATTTCTTTATGAGCAGCATCATACAAAAATTGACCATATGCTATATGCCTTAAGCATAGCTTTTGACGCACAGTCGGGCTTGGTCAGGAGCTGCCCTGTCTGCATTAAAGTAAGGCAAGGTAAAGTGGTATAAATAGAGAGCAGGGGTGCTCTTGACCACTCTTGACTGAGCAAATGTGCATGCTCTTTAGAGCTACACTGGCAGTATATGGCTCAAAACACATTTTGTAATTACACAGGTCATATGATCTATTTTGGTCAATATTGCTGCAGATACATTGTAGTTGCATGTGTATAAGGTAAATGTACACTGAAAATAAAATTTTGGTGCACTAAACACAGTATGGTATTTCCACATGTAAAGTATGCATGCAGGTGGCAGGTTGTATGCTTAATAATATAAAATCAGATCTTTCTGTGAAATCTTTAAATTAGCTATATAAAAATTTGCTAGATCCTTATTTCACACAAATTCAATATGAAACGATCAAACTGAATATGCATTGATTTAAAACAGGATGTGGTGAAATCCAGCTTAATATGATGACAGTTACATTATTTCAGTAAAAGGTACACCAGTAGGTATTGGATTAGGCTTTTTATTTCCAGGGATCCACATGAAGTAAGGATGTCATCCTTAAACACTGATATATAATTTTTTATAGCATCCTCTTAAACTGACGACTGTTTGTATACCATTAAAAACCATCTACATATTTCCTTAATATACATCAGTTTATTATATGCTGTACTGAAAAACTTCATTGATATTGCAGGAAAAATAAAAAAAATGTAAACCTGTGAAAATAAAGTGTAAACACTTCCAACTTTTGTTTTCTATACACAGTTTTTATGTAAATGAAAATGCTCATGCTTTCAATTGGTAAAGGCGTCATTTTTTGTTTCAACCTTTTTTTGTGTGCACCTTGTAGCTAAAGATTAAGGTATACCATGACACTGATGATGACAGACAATTGCTATAACATTCTAAAAAGGATATGTGTTAACTTTATTTTGAAATATATTTTTAGGTACTCATTTCCAATTTTTTTGTTAGTTTATTTATTAACAGGATATCAATAAAACTACAAATAATATTTTTTACATTTTAAAACTTACATGGAGTATGTTTAATATGAAGATGAAACCTATCTCTAGGTAAAAAAAGGAAACAGCATTTTAGGAACTATACACTCTGAATATTGATTAATGAATGAGAACGCTGCAAAAATCATTCCTTATTGTAAAACAATAAAAATTCTTGATTGTAATAGAATTGGGCAAATACAGGGAGCAGCAAAAGCGCTTGAATAAGACGTCCAAGAAAACTAGTGATTGCTCAGTAATATTGTGGTAATAAATATAATAAATATTGGAAAGTGCTGAAAGTTTTAAAACCAAAACTTAAAATGATTGTTGTCTTTTTGTCAGGATAATGACCTGACTGGTCTGCACACAGTCAGCCGAGGCGTTTCCACCTTACAGAGCATCTTTGGAGAGATCCCAAACATTTATTGCATAGGAAAAGCTGGCAAAGTAAGCAAGCTCTGTATTTATTTCTTTTTTTCTGATTGCAAGCTATTTGATTTCCATCTGTCTGTCCATATACATAAATAACAATCAAACTGTATTGTTCCTTTTAGTATGAAGTGGTGCATGTGCGATTCCTATTGTCAAAACTTAAAAAATGTTTAAGTTATGCCCCTTTTTATGCCCCAGGATGAAATGATCGAGCCGGGTATATTGTTTTTGGCCTGTCTGTCTGTCATTGTTTGTGTGTGTCTGTCCCAAAACTTTAAGGTTGGTCATAACTTTTGCAATATTGAAGATAGCAACTTGATATTTCGCATGCATGTTTATCTTATGGATCCGCATATTTTGAGTGGTGAAAGGTCAAGGTCATCCTTCAAGGTCAAATGTATTTTTTTTCTAAAATAGCTGCCGTATGGCTTCAAAGCACAGTAGAGGGCATTGTGTTTCACAAGCATAGCTCTTGTTCAACTTAAATTTCTGACATGATATGAAAATTTGCTTCATTTTAACGTAAAACATGTGAACGAGGTGTGGTTAACTCACAGTGAACTCATGTCATGTGAACTACTGGGACTTTGTCCTAGCTGCTATGGAAGATTTTAGGTTAATTGATAATGTATATTGACTAAGGAAGTTAAACTCATTATGGACTATTACAGGAAAAATGTTTAATGATATTGTTAACATTACATATAATTATTTGTGTAATTGCTTCCCCAGTATTTTTATATGTTTCAAATAATGTTTCCACAATTATTTTTTAACACTGCTATTGGTAGTACAAAATATTTGCTATTATCAGCATCCCAATCATAGTGTGCATTTTAAAATGGTCATACTTGATGGAAATTTTCATATATACATGCAGAGATAGATTTAGTGTATTTGAATTATTGTTGATCCGAACAACTTCAAAAGTTTAGTTTTTGATTGCATTTAATTTAATTTTGTTTAAAATGTTTATCCCTTTTATTCGTAGATGTGCTATGAGCTACTGAGGCAAATGAGTGTTGGAGAAAAAATCAATAAACCAATAGATTATCCTAAATCGGAAATTGGCCACATGTTTCTAATAGACAGAGGTAAGAAATAGGCTACAAGTTACTTATTGACAGAGGTAAAAGATGTGTTTTCTATAGAAAGTGGTAAGAATGCTGCTAATATTTTCTTTTATGTTCTAAACAATAGCTCTTTATTAGGATAAAACCTATACTTTTTGAATGAAGTGAACATACTTTTGTTTTTGATTATTTGCTAAGAAATACAGTTGGTATGTAAAAATATAAGTCATTTGTGAACACTTATTTAACTTGATTGACAAAAAATATGTAAAACATTTAATAGCATACATATGTATGATCAGAAAAATTAAAACATTCTATATGTTTCTTATAGAAAGAGGTAAGAAAGAAATTTAGTTTTGCTTTTAGGTTCTAAAGGAATAGCTGAATATTGGAAATATAGCTGAAACAAATAGCAGAATATTAGAATATTAAAATGCTGTCACATGTATCATATGTAATTCTTTTAACTCCACTTTGTCTCCAAGTAAATATGCTGTTTTTCATGCAATAACTTTAGGACTAGCAAATGGCAAATTTGCAAAGAGTTATAAACCTTGTGAGGCAAAGGCTTTACACACATGCATTTAATGAGATTTTTGCAGAACATGCCACATGTTTGCGTTTCGAGAATAACCTACCTTTCCCCTGCAGAGGTAGACCTGGTAACGCCCCTGTGTACCCAGGTGACATATGAGGGTCTCCTTGACGACATGTTTGGAATCCACTGCGCGTGCATCGAGTTCAGGTCAGAGATCACACAGAAGGACCATCCTGTCAAGGTCATGCTTAACAGCGAGGATAAGGTGAGAAGTATGACTGATTTCAGCCAAAGATTTGTCTATACCATTGAAATGCATTGTTAATTTCTTTTTTGCTAGAAATGGGACAAAATATGGAAATTATATTCAAATATTTGTCTTTCATTGTTCAAATGTATTTCAATATTTGATTTTTCAAATGTCTGAAGTTACGAATGTCTGGAACAAAAACTGTTTCTTATTGTCACAAATACATGTACCACTATAAATCTTATCATATATAAATCTTCTTTTTTTTGTCACTGAATACATTTTATTTTCATAAGGTTTAAGATATTTCCAGTAAGCATATTATGGTAAACCTTTTTTATTTGAAAACTATACTAAATGGCATGTTGCCTTTGTCTTATTGCTCAATGGTATGAAATAATTACAAAGACGAATGGTTGGCATTGTGATTTTTTTTAAGTTTAAAGTAGTTTGAATCCCATTAAATAGTGCCTATCCTTTCCATGACTTTACCATGCAACTTGTTTTATAAATGGATATTAAAGTAACAAAAGTTCACCTAAATTACACATTGTGTCGAGCAAGAATCATGTGGCTACATTAATGGTCAAAGTAAAACATGTAAAGGTTAAAAAAACTGCACATTATTCTCATAGTACGGTTGTCCCCTGTATGAATTGCTAATGCATTTATTAAAAAAATACTGTTAAATATATTTGGCACAATTGTTGAGAGCCATGAGTCAGCATGTTGGACTCAACAGCCATAGGGTACTTTTAATGTTAATATCAATAGTTGAGGTCAAAGGTAAAAAACAGCACTTTATTTTTAATCCACTTTTTGTTTGCTATATAATTTTACATGAATTGAAGGATTGTGAAATAACTGGACACAATGGTCATCTGTAGATGATGTGTTGCATGCAAGATCTGTATTGGTCCTTTCAATTTCAAAGTCAAACTGAGTTCAAATGTCAAAATACAGCACTGTATTGAAAAAATAGGGCTTGTGCACTCTATAGCTTGAAAATATGTTTACCTTATTCTAATAAGCTTTAAAAGAATTGTTCTACTAAAAGAAAACGTTTATTGTGCTCATAAACCACAACCTTGAAGGGCATACATGGAGATCAAATGTCAAATTAAGCCATTGATTGTAAAGGCTATACATCTGTATCAAAATGGTATGTGGGGGTCTTAATCACTGTCAGTGATAGAACTAATGATGAAGACTTGCTTTTTTATTTAGATAAATGCATGAGAAAAGTTCTTCAATTTTATCTTATTGTGAAAGGTTTTCCAATACTTGTGTTGATCGTCAGCTTACTGGTAATCTATATTGACATTGTTATCCTAATTGTATCTTAAATTGGCATAGTTGGCCTGAATGATGAAAACAGTAGATATAGCCACATAGTGCTCTGTTTACATTATAATTATTGTTTTTGTAGGTTTATGATGGTATTCGCAATCGTCACTTCACCAATGTGTTTGATTTCCTGAGGACTGAAGCTCAAGAACTGCAGAAAAAATCAGATGTATAACCATTTTGTTTTAGAAATACTCCTAATGTTGTCCCTAAATGGGAAACAGCTAAATTTTCAATAAAAATCTAAGCAACTTTGGTAAACAAGCGTGTATTGTCTGTATGTTTTACATCTCAAGCATGAATGGCAGTTCTCTATTATGTTATGCCACTTACCAATATTCCAGGTTTTATATGAACATATTAGAAATAACAGAATTTATTGTGATGTTCATAGAATTTGCTTAAATTATCAGCTGTTAATATCAGGACAATACTTGAATTCTTAATGCCAAGTCCCTATTATGGAAATGTAAAAGATAATGCCAATACATTTGCAGTAAATTGAAATGCACTAAAAATGTTTTTTAACAATTGTGTTTCAGAAAAGAAAGGATATGAAGTCAGTCAGCGAGATGAAAGATTTTGTTGCCACAGATTTACGCCATCTCAATCAAAATAAAGCTGTGTTATCATATCGTGAGTTCTCTACAACAATATTGGAGTTAAACAAAATTTTGCAATTTTTTGCTCGATAACTCTTTTCTGTTTGTTTATTTTTTCTTTCTTTTTTGTGTGTTAAAAGATTATTAAAAAATATATATATATAAAAGTAATATTTCAGTTAAATTTGTATATGCCTGTCTACGGGCTAAAGTATTATGGGAACACCGTAAGTGGGCAGCTTGTATCTGCCTGTCTGTTGGCTGAATGTATTATGGGAACACTGTAAGTGGGCAGCAGGCGGATGGATTGGCAGTTTACCATGTGGCTTTATGCTCTCTAAATTGTGAAGTTTTCATTAAATCTTCACCAAACGCTCTGGAAAGGTTTGTTTGCTTATAATGGAGGCCAAGTTTGATAACCAGCTACTAGACATTTCAGAGTTATTGTTTTTTGGTTAGACAAAAAAATTGAAAATTTTTCTGATTTAGCTATCTTAACTTTTTTGGTTTTTAGCTCAACTATTATATATGAAAAATCTGTAGTGGAGCTATCCTACTCAACCCGGCGTGTGCGTTGGCGTTTGCGTGCAAATGTTAAAGTTTGTGTACTACCCCAAATATTTCCAATTTCCCTTGACATATTGCTTTCATATTTTGCATACTTGTTTACCATCATGACCCCAACCTATAAACAAGAGCAGACAACTGTATCAAGCATTTTGACAGAATTATGGCCCCTTTTATACTTAGAATATGCATATTATTGATAAATCTATGTTAAAGTTTGCGTACTACCCCAAATATTTCCTGTGTCCCTTGACATATTGCTTTCATATTTTGCATACTTGTTAACCATCATGACCCCAACCTATAAACAAGAGCAGACAACTATATCAAGTATTTTGATAGAATTATTGCCCCTTTTATACTTAGATTTATCTTGATAAATCTATGTTAAAGATTGTGTACTACCCCAAATATTTCCTGTGTCCCTTGACATATTGCTTTCATATTTTGCATACTTGTTTACCAACATGACCCCAACCTATAAACAAGAGCAGACAACTGTATCACGCATTTTGACAGAATTATGGCCCCTTTTATACTTGGAATATGCATATTATTGATAAATCTATGTTAAAGTTTGACAAAACAACACTTACCTGACATACCACAATGCACTCCACCCAAACCATCCACCACGCCCCCCCAGACCCCCCCCCCAACCCCAACCCCCCAATTTTTTTTTTAAGCCCCCTTTCGAAGAAAAGGGGGTATATAGTTTTTGCACTGTCCATCTATAGGTCTGTCAGTCTGTCACACTTTTCATGTCCTCTCTCTATTTCAAATACTTTTTATCTGATCTTTACCAAACTTGGTCAGAAGGTGTATCTAGACAATATCTAGGTCAAGTTCGAATATGGGTCATGCCGGGTCAAAAACTAGGTCATGGGGTCATTAGTGCATTTCAAGGATTTAGCATGGTAAAATGCTCATAACTTTTATCAAAGCGTTTATAGGGGGCATTTGTCATCCTATGGTGACAGCTCTTCTTTTTTTTTTTTTTTGAAAGATCATCTATTAAATGATCACACACCCACATTTAACCCCCTCTTCCCCCCCCCCCCCCCCCCCCCCCAATCCCCCCCCCCCTAAAAAAAATAATTTTTGTTTTCTTATATTTGAAAGATCATCTATTAAATGATCACACACCGACATTATACCCCCCCCCCTTTCCATGATGGCTTACGTTATGCAGTCAAGCACTCGAATAGTCGAGCACGCTGTCCTCTGACAGCTCTTGTTATCGCCCCCCCAAAATTTTGGGGGGGAGCATATAGTCGCCGCTTCGTCTGTCCGTGCGTCCGTCCATGCACAATTTTTTCCGGGCTATTTCTCAGCAATTAATGACCGTAATTCAATTAAACTTTATGGGAAGCTTCACTACCAAGAGGAGATGTGCATATTATCAGCCGGTTCTGGTCGGATGTTTTTTCACAGTTATGGCCCTTTGAAATTTTCCATTAACTGTACATATAGTGCAATTCTTGTCCGGGCTATTTCTCAGCAACTAATGACTGGAATTCAATGAAACTTTATGGGAAGCTTCACTATTAAGAGGAGATGTGCATACTATCAGCTGGTTCTCGTCGGATGATTTTTCACAGAGTTATGGCCCTTTGAAATTTTCCATTGTACATATAGTGCAATTCTTGCCCGAGCTATTTCTCAGCAACTTATTTCGGGAATTCAATGAAACTTTATGGGAAGCTTCACTACCAACAGGAGATGTGCATATTATCAGCCGGTTATGGTCAGATAATTTTTCACAGAGTTATGGCCCTTTGAAATTTTCTATAGACTGTACAAAATAGTGCAATTCTTGTCCGGGTTATTTCTCCCCAACTACTGACTGGAATTCAATGAAGCTTTATGGGAAGCTTAACAACCTTGAGGAGATGCGCATGTTATTTATTGGTTCTGGTTAGATAATTTATTTAGAGAGTTATGGCCCTTCGAAAATTTTAAGTTGCTAAACCATCCATCGTATTATTTTGTCCAAAGTTATGCCCCTCAAGACGTTTCCTTTTATCTTAATATATAGTGCAATATTGTGACCAAAAAAAACTTTGGGGAGCATCACCTGTCTCCGACGGTTTCTTGTTACAGAATATTAACCAATCTTTTCATATATATTTGGTCCCATAAAATGGAAGTCAATTTCTGTAACTAGCAACAATTTTTTATTACAGGCCTCAATTTCTGTTCATGACCTTGTGAATGCCTTTGTAATATTTGTTCTTGAAATGTGTTCTCTGCTCAAACTATTTAAAACTTATATTAAATTGTGTCTTGTTCTGGATAAAGGCATTTTTATTCGTCTACCTGTACTTGTTTAAGTTGCATTCTGTAATGATTGTTACTAAAATATTTTAATATTAAAAATTTACTTTTACATGCATGTTTTACAAGCCATGGAACTTGTTATTACATACATAAATAAATCATAAATAAATGAGCAACACTCTGCGAAAATTCGGGCTGAATTCATGTGTTATATTTATAGTAACAGAATACATACTGAATTCATGTGTTATATTTATAGTAACAGAATACATACTGAATTCATGTGTTATATTTATAGTAACAGAATACATACTGAATTCATGTGTGATATTCATAGTAACAGAATATGTACTGCACATGCTTATGAGGGGCTGAATTCATGTGTGATATTTATAGTAACAGAATACATTCTGCACAGGCTTATGAGGGACTATACTTACTATTGTGACTTGATTTTTGTTTAGATGTATTGACTTTAAACAAAAACTTTTACAAATGCAGTAGTCTCGTCCCTGATTAGCATGTGTTGATTTCTTTGACTAGTCTGAGTTGATACATCCCCACTTGTGTAAAGATGGTTTCCTGAAAGACAAGCTCAAATGTTTTTATAACAGCTATGCACATTTCAGATATTGGTGCATGTGAGCAAATCATTGCCAAGAAAAACAAAGGAGATTTCCAGGAGTATATCCAAACTGAACATAGTAAGTTTGTTTCTTAAACATTAATATGATGGAACATTGATGTGTATGATAGTTTGCCTGTAATTTGTACATGCACCAAATAATAACTTTGTTTTATTGTGTTTTGTATGCCCCCTTTCAAGAAAAGGGGGTATATAGTTTTCGCACTGTCCGTCAGTCTGTCACACTTTTTGTGTCCGCTCTCTAATTCAAATAGTTTTCATCCGATCTTTACCAAACTTGGTCAGAAGTTGTATCTAGACAATATCTAGGTCAAGCTCGAATATGGGTCATGCTGGTTCAGAAACTAGGTCACGGGGTCACTTAATGCATTTCAAGGATTTAGCATTGTGTCTGCTCTCTTATTGAAGTAGTTTTCATCTGATCTTTACCAAACTTGGTCAGAAGTTGTATCTAGACAATATATAGGTCAAGTTCGAATATGGGTCATGCCGGGTCAAAAACTAGGTCACGGGGTCACTTAGTGCATTTCAATAACTTCTATCAAAGCGTTTATTGGGGGCATATGTCATTCTATGGCGACAGCTCTTGTTTGGATCTGCTTTTTTAAAGATTTTTGTATGGATAAAATTTCTCATTTTTTATCGCTAGTCATTTGTTTGTTCTTGAATAATAATCACAAGTTAAGCCTTGTTATGCTAAACTTTGAATAAATAGCAATTTTGTTTCCCTTAAATGATAAATATTTGGTTTGTTTAAAATGTATATATTCTAAACAGGTTATCTTTATTCGTAGAAAGTAGGCTCATCTCTTGCTTTATCGAAAGGAATTCAAAATATGTTTTTAGAGTACTCAGAGTGAATGAATTTAAAATGTGATGCTTTTGTCATATAAGCTGAATCAAATGGGTCTTACGCCATTCACGCAGTTTGGTCACATGCTACCCTTGTCCGCTATAAAGTCTCAAAAGGTCTCCAGGTCTCATTCATAGCACATTAGCACCTGATAAGACTGGGTTTAATGAACAGGCTGGTCTGAGTCTATGCTGGTGGCATAAGGCATTGAACCAATTTCCACATGCTGCTGCTCATATAACCTTTATTCATTGATATTGGTTGTGTGGTTTTGCATCAGGTCTCTTGGAGGGTTCTTCCCAGAGAGAGAACTTTAACTACATCGAGGAAAGTATCAACAAACAGGTATGTGTCTGCTTATCGTGCCTTATTATAACACAATCTTTGTTGCAATAAGAAACAACACAACAAACAATTATTCTACTGGCACCAGTTAGTTGAGCAGCATTGTAATAGAATATGTATGAAAAGCTTCGCATAAACAATTGTGTAATGTTTATTTTTCTTTTCTTTTTGAGCTATTACAGGATCACTGCCCTGAGTAATGTATTTGCAATGGATAATTTTACTGATATCACTGCAAATACTTAATTTTCATCATCGAGTTGCAGCTATCAGTTTTATACATTTTCAAATGTTAAGTTCCTTCACATGTATACCATAACTTTGTCTCTTTTGTGATTATTTTGTGTGGACAGATCTGGGAGAGCAACTTTATGCATATGAGCCTTGCTCTGCGAAAAGTGGGTTTAATGCATGTGTGTAAAGTATCGTGCCAGATGAGCCTGTGCAGTCTGCACAGGCTAATCAGGGACGACTCTTCGGCCTTAACTAGTTTTTGGCTAAGAAGAGAATCTCTTGAAACGAAAAATATCATATAAGGGGATAGTGTCGTCCCTGATTAGCTTGTGTGGTCTGCACAGGCTAACCTGGGATGACACTTTATGCACATGCATTAAACCCCCTTTTCATAGAGCACGGCCCATATGCATTATTTCAGTTTTCCCATGACACAATCTTGTTAATAAAAATTTAAAGAACTTTGAACATGTATCATGTTTAAATCCTGAACCATGGTTATCTGATGTTCAGAACTCGCTGATGTCTAACCTACGTCTCCTGTGTCTCCTGTCCCTGACCAATGACGGGATCCCGGCGCGAGAGTACAAGTCCCTGAAGACTCAGTTCCTGCATGTAAGTCACCTGTTATAACAGTATTTAAAACTTTATGTGGGAAAAGCCATACATATATTCATAAGGTGTTCTCTCAGGTACAGGTAGTATGTTAAATGTGAATATATGTTTTTTTATGCCCCCGAAGGAGGGCATATAGTGATCGGAGCGTCCATCCTTCCGTCACACTTTGCATTCCGTCCTTCCGTCACACTTTGCATTTAGGTTTCGCATTTAAGTTTCAAAAAATGCTCATAACTTCTATGCCCCTTCACATAGCAACTTGATATTTGGCATGCATGTATATCTCATGGAGCTGCACATTTTGAGGGGTGGAAGGTCAAGATCATCCTTCAAGGTCAAAGGTAAAAAAAACATGTATCAAAGCAGCGCAGTAGGGGGCATTGTGTTTCTGACAAACACATCTCTTGTTTTTGTTGTTCTGGCAATCGGTTTGTTCAGCATTGAGGATTTATTCAAAATGAAAACTAGGTTCATAACAGACATGGTTGTGATACATGAGTAGGAGGGTTTCCTTGTCTAAGGACACTTTTCTTTAAAACTAATTTTTGAAGAAAATCCAATTCGCTTTATACACAACATTTAACTGTAATAATAAATAAATAACCAAATCTTCACAAATTCTGTAATGAACAACATGATAAGAGTTTCAATGGCTATGTATTTACAGAGCCATGGCTTTGAGCAGATGGTGACATTCCACAGCCTGAAGAAGGTGGGACTACTGAAGGAGCAGGAAACAACAACTCAGTCTAAAGTCACTGCAGGAGTCGCTGCACTTACCAGAACTAGTGCGTTCAAAACCCTGAGAAAGAGACTGAATCTAGTGAGTGATAATATTATGCATATTTCAGATTTAAAAAGATAGATCTCAAGGTAATATGTATGGTCATATACTATGAGTGCTCACAGCTAGTTTTGCAATCTTACTAAAAATAAGTTCGTACAGCAATAGAGACTGAATGTTTTAAGGGTTGAATACTTCATAAACACTTAAAAAATATTAGAAAAAATAGATCTTAGTAAATGTGCATGTTTACTGAAAAGAACTTTTAATTGTCACTATTAAAACCGAATTATAAAATATTCTTGGGAAAAACTGAATCTTTTAAGAGTTGAAATCAATTTATTGTTGTTGTTTAAATATAGTTCAGTCTCATGAATAAGTTGAACAGACACAATGTTTTACTTATATAGAGGCTGAACATGAGCAGCCTTTGTAGAAACAACTTTTACAAGAAAGCTGCAGAATGAAGACAAATCCCAATTGAGTGAAATCATGTATATGTCTCCTAAATGGTGTACAATTTTAACTGCTCCATTCTTTACAAATGTTTATCCAAATCAACAAAGCAAAAGAAAAGCAATAATCCTTACGAAAAATAGTATGGTTTTGACGTGCACAAATTAAGTTAGCTACAATGGCCTGAGTGGTTTAATAAGCCATAATACACTTGACTGACAAACAGTTGTATAATGACCCAAAGAAATGATAGATTGGAGATGTTTTTGTAAACTTCTCTGTTAAACAGATTCCAGCAGCTGATATAGATCTTCGCAATCCCTGTGACATGTCTTATGTGTTCAGTGGAGCCTACACACCCCTGTCCTGCAGACTGGTCGAACAGGTATGGTATCTGTTTACCTCAGATTACTAATCAAAGTTATAATGAATACAAAATTACAAAGGTATATAACAAAGAAATAGAAGCAAATAATTCCTTCATTTTTCATGATGATACACACACACATTGTTTTAAGTCCTTAGACTTTCCCCAAATTAAAAAAAAATTGTATATTGTCCAATTAATCACATGAAAATAAAATAAAATTAGTAATTCCCTCATTGCATAAGTTTCTGTGTTAAAAAAGACAGGTGTCAAAATGGTTTTATAAAGAAATCCCTTGTGTTATATTGTTCTCTGACAGGTGTTAGAGAGGGAAGGCTTCATTGGTCTGGAAGATGTGACCAAGCTGTTGCCAGGGGGCGTCCATACCGATGTGCGCCTCCCCACCCCTGGGAAAGGTAAATTAACATAATTACTCTATGTTTTCGGACACTCGAAGTTTTTGGACACCCCTTTTTTTAGCAAAAATAATTATTTTTCGTGACTCTTAATTTTCGGACACACGAGTTTTCATCCATAATTAATGTCTCTAAGTTTTCGGACAGTATATTTCACAGCGCTTTTTTACAAAATGTCGGTCCTGTTTTCAATATCTAATGACACTTCGATCATGAGGTTTTACAACCAGATTAACATCATAAAACATGGCAGGTGCATGCTTGATGGCAACGGACCATTAAATCTGCGTTATTGGGTAAATAACCTTGTAAACCGGTATTAAACAATGGTTTCGCCCGATAGCATAAGCGTTATGACAATTACCAGGGGTAGCGCCAATTAACAGTTTAATTATCTACCGCAATGGTACTACCCCTTCTCAGTAAAATAACTGTGACAAATACTAAACCTTCAAAGTGTGATGCACCCTATTGCAAGTTTAACGAACAATGGAAGGTGTTAGCCAACAACTATCGGAAATGAACAAACAAAGAATTCATAGTTTGCTTTTTTTATTGCGTTAATTACAGGTTCATACTAGCGAGTATCGGAACATCACATGCTTATCTTAGAACTCGTTGGTCAAAGTACAACCTTGTAGTAACTTTCTATCAAATAAATTAAGCATTTAAAATTATTTAAGATGCAATGCAAATATATATAACTGTAATTTATACTTCACAGCATGGTATTTTACAAGCGCGTGCTATAAACGGTAGCCGTTGATACAATTGACGCCATTTTTGGACACTTCAATTTTCGACTCTAATTTTTCGGACACCTGTATTTTGTAAATATTTTTCGTATCTAAGTTTTCAGACACGGAAAAAAATAATTATTTTTAAGTGTCCGAAAACATCGAGTGATTACGGTACACTGCAAAGATAAGAATACAAAATTGAACATGTTGTTTAAAACTGCTACAGGGTTTTTGTGCACATTTTTTGCCTGTTATTGTGTCATATTCTCAATGGCTAGAAGTGTTTTTTGTTTTTAAAGCCAGTCCGAAAATTATTATTAATTGTATGGCTTTAAGATGGTCTGAAATGTTAAGATGCAAGTGTAGAAATAAAGAACGCTAAAAGTGTAATAACATTAACATTTTGTACTTCTGTTTAGAGCATTCTATTTTATTTATATTTTGTCAATAAAGTTTCAAATTGTATTACAATATCAATTTTTTTCTCAATTAAAAGGTTTTTGCATCAGTATTGGTGATGCTTTTCCCTAATTGTAGACTTATTTGTCTTCAAATTAAACTTTAAAAAACTATTTGAAAAATGAAAAAAAAACATAGGGTTGCCAGCCATGTTTTGATTTTATTTCTATTAGCACAATTTGCACGTTTGTATTAAAACTGCTAAATTTTTATGTCCCCCACTATAGTAGTGGGAGACATATTGTTTTTTCCCTGTCTGTTGGTCTGTTGGTTGGTTGGTCTGTAGGTTGGTTGGTTGGTTTGCGCCAACTTAAACATTTGCAATAACTTTTGCAATATTGAAGATAGGAACTTGATATTTGGCATGCATATGTATCTCATGGAGCTGCACATTTTGAGTGGTGAAAGGTCAAGGTCATCCTTCAAGGTCAGAGGTCAAATATATGGGTCAAAATCGCTCATTAAATGTACACTTTTGCAGTATTTCAATATTCAAGATAGCAACTTGATATTTGGCATGCATGTGTATCTCATGGAGCTGCACAATTTGAGTGGTGAAAGGTCAAGGTCATCCTTCAAGGTCAGATGTCAAATATATGTGGCCAAATCGCTCATTTTATGAGTACTTTTGCAATATTGAAGATAGCAACTTGATATTTGGCATGCATGTGTATCTCATGGAGCTGCACATTTTGAGAGGTGAAAGGTCAAGGTCATGGTCATCCTTCAAGGTCAGAGGTCAAATATATGTGGCCCAAATCGCTAATTTTATGAATACTTTTGCAATATTGAAGATAGCAACTTGATATTTGGCTCGCATGTGTATCTCATGGAGCTGCACATTTTTAGTGGTGAAAGGTCAAGGTCAAGGTCATCCTTCAAGGTCAAATATATGGGTCAAAATTGCTCATGTAATGTCACTTCTGCAATATTGAAGCTAGCAATTTTGTATTTGAAATGCATGTGTATCTCATGGAGCTGCACATTTTGAGTGGTGAAGGGTCAAGGTCAAGGTCATCCTACAAGGTCAAACGTCATATAGGGGGACATTGTGTTTCACAAACACATCTTGTTACTTTTGTCAAAACTTTATATAATCACTAATGAAAGTTAAAAGAGGCAAATGGTTAATAGGTTTTAAAATTCAGTGCACTCATTAATATGGAATTAACAAGAACATTTAACATATAAAATATGTTACATTACAACAATAATAAAAAGCGTGTTTAAAAAAAATCTATGTGACTGATAAAACTGATGAAGATCGAGATATATTAAAGTTCTAAAAAAATTGAATTTTGCCAAACTTTTTGTATTTACTATTTTTTATGTTGTCATAATAAAACATTATTTAAAATATAGGTCACCACACTTACAATTTTTTTTTTTAGCACTACCAAAAAGTAATATTTTATCAAATACCACATTTGCGCTGACTGAATGCAAAATTTATAGAATAAATTCACACATTTTGGATAATTATAATAGTTTTTGACTGTATGATTACATGTCACATGAAAGAAACCAAAACTAAACAATAAACATTAAATAACAAGATTTACAACTACAATCACGACATTTTTAAAATTAAAAATTTCCTAAATAATGTGTTTATATAAAAGTACGACATTTAAATGTTGTTTTATATTTTCATATAATACTTTTAGAGAAAAAGATTTAAATGAACATTATGCTACATATGAATCCCTTTCTTTCAAATTAAATCTGTGTTGAACAAAAATGCTGGAATATATTTGAAAACATCGCAATATCAGCATAATAGAATATTACCGTCAATAGGGTTGCAATATCCTCAATATATAAAAATGATGCTACACCATTGAAGTTGAATTTAAGCTATGATTTGGTATTTCATGGGTAAAGATAATATTCCAAAGTTAAAAAAATATTCACCTTTTCTCTATAAATCCCACTACTCTGTTAAATGCTTAAGTACATGTACAATGCGTTCATTTCATTAAATGATAAACAAGTCTTTAAGAAAAAAATTATTTTATCAATATATTTAATAGTCTTAATAATTAAGTGTTTATCAATGAACCTTCCATTAGTATATAGGGAATAACAGGTTACTGCCTGATCTTTTTGTAATATATCAGGAAAGGCTTAGAATACCGGTAATTATTTTGTTCGTGCGGAGCCTGATATATATTACAAAAAAAATCAGGCAGTAACATGTTTTTCTGTTTATCATACCTGTACGTCCCCGATTTTAAAGAAATATGAATAAAATTGCTAAACAATGCATTTTTAGAAGGAAAGAATATGATTTTTGTCGTTTGACATGTTAATAATTACATCGTGAGCACTTGCGCTTAATATTTGTAAAACACGTTTTTTGCTGTTTGTGTTGCATTTTTTGTTTAAAACTTATTACATCTTGGTATCAAATTGATTGTTTTGTCGAATCTGATGAGATTTTACTAAAAATTATTACTTTATAGTTGATTCCGAGTAATATGACCTACCTCCGATCATTGACTGATATAAGAAATTCCTGTTGAACTGATATAAAAAAATATATCATGCAACGTTATATTAGGCAGATATCAATGCAGCGGTATGATAAAAACTTGTCATAGAAATGCTAAGGGGATACAACAGTTTCACACTTAACACTTACCATTTTACAGGTGGTCGTGGTAACAACAACGCACCTGGCCGTGCTGCCAAGGTGGTATTGGTGTACTTCATTGGTGGATGTACGTATTCAGAGATTGCTGCATTGAGACTCCTCGGAAAACTGAAAGGTTTGACCATTACACACACATGCTGATTTTGTATGGACCTTGTATAAGTAGTTGGCCTCGCATAAATATATGTCCTGTTATCTACTTTTATGGCGCTTTATAATGGATAAATCAGGAAGTGCTAATTGAAAGTTATTGTAGTCACCATATGTAAGATGTCCTTTGATGTGACTTGTCAATCCTAAGGGGTGCATCTTGAACTTTTAACCTGTAACCAATCTAGAGGCCTCAATTTTCGTCTAACCTTGATGAAACTTGGTCAGAATATTTATCTTGACAATATCTAGGCCAAATTCAAATCTTTGTCAAACACAAGTTCCTCAGGTCAACTTTCAGAAAAACCTGGTTAATACTCTTGAACCCACATTTGACTTAAGTAAGAATGAGTTAGAATCTTGTTTACGCGTGTCTTCATATTAGGTCACAAGGGCAAATCTTTGAAAAAACAACTGGTTACCAATCTAGAGGCCAGATATACGAGTGCTTGATGAAACTTGGTCAGAATGTTAATATTGGCAATATCCAAGTCAACTTTAAATCCGGGTCATTTGCATTCTAATGGAGTTTTGTCTTTGTTATCTATGATATTATAATAGCAATGATGCTGTAATTGGTGCCACTTTTTCAGGTTTTCGCTTCCTGGTAGCGACCACATGTATCTACAACTCTGGCAGCATGCTGGAGACGGTGGTTGATAAACCTCAAGTATGAGCTGGAAGCCTTAGGATTGTTGTAATTGTTCTCTCTTCCAGCTGGAAATTGTGATTAAATTGTGTACATCTTGGAAAGAGGAGCCACTAAAATGGTTATATTTGATCCCATCATACAGTCTGAATTGGTGAATTTACACATGAGGGAGATGACACTGTTTTCGATGCTGGAAGCACCTTTTATTGCTTAACTGAACACAAATTCTGAAAGTGTGGCAATCTGCAATGAGGAAAATTTGTTACGCATAATATTCTGATGTATACAGTGGCTAATTGAACAGTTGATGAAAAAGAGAGTGTAATCAATTAAATAGCTATGTGCGCCATATGACTCTTCCTTTCAGAGTGCTGTTTTTTACCCTTAATTAATTGACCAATTCATCTCTCAATTCGAGTTAATTGATCTATTGCCATCGTCCAGACATCTGATTCATAGCATAAAGAAATAATAAGATCATCACCGCATTTAACGCAACTGGGACTTCATTCATTAGGTGATGTTTCAGTCCTCAGAAGTAATTGAATATACATGTAATACGTACTTGATGATGTAAAGTGATAAGTGGTAGCATGTATATTATGTGGACTTCTTCATATGAGCATCATTCTGAAAAAATAGGGCTTTATGCCTGTGCATAAAGTGTCTTCTGTGTAGTCTGCACAAGCAAACCAGGGACAACAGTTTTCACCTAGACTGGAGTTTTGTTTAGAAGACATCTTTTAAATGAAAAATTCCATAAAAGCGGAAATTGTGAGGCTAACATGTGACAACATTTTACACAAATGCATTAAGCCTGGATTTCCCTAGAAGCTGCTCAATTAACAGCAAACTGTTAGTATACTGGTTATTTTGTGTTGTAAAATATTTAGTATGGGCAACCATCTTTTATTCTCAAATTAGTATATGCCAGTTTGAAAACAATAGCAACACCCCAGGGGATGGGCAGAAGAAGGGAAATATTTGTTCAGTATGGACAGATTTCCAAATAATTTGTCTGATTATAATCAGGATGATGAGACCTAGTGTTGTGTCCTTTGATCCAAGGTCACAAGTCAATGTTGAAGGTCAAATTTATGAAACTTTTGCTTGTCACTTTATTCAGACCATATATTTGTCCAACATAAATGAATTTTCAAATAACTAGGCAAAGGTGATCAGCTTGTTAAGACAGAATGTCATGCGCAAGAACAAGGTCACTAGGTCAAAGTCATCATGACAAAATTAATCAAGATAAAAGGTAAAAAATGAGTTTTAAACAAATTAAGGAGGTTGAAGGTAAAGGTCACATTTAAAGGCCAAAGGTAAAAGAAGAGATATCAATTGAGACTTTGTCCAATCTTTAGTTGATTCTTTTTATATTGAAGGGTTTATCTTTTAACAATATCACTCTTGTTATTTATTTATTTGTTGAGTTCTATTTTTAGCAACCTGTTTTGTAATTATTTCACATTTCTCTCATAATAGTTGTTTCAGGATATGTAAAAAATAAAAAATAAAAATAAAAAAATATGTCAAAACACATTTACTATACACTTTTTTTTAGCTCACCTGATTGCTCAGGTGAGCTTTTGTGACCGGTCTTTGTCCGTCATCCGTCCGTCCGTCCACATTTGTTCGTAAATACTCTATAGAGGCCACATTTATTTCCGATCTTCATGAAACTTGGTCAGAAGCTTTGTCCCAATGAAATCTCGGTCGAGTTCGAAAATGGGTCGTGCCGGTTTAAAAACTAGGTCACTAGGTCAAAAAAAAAGAAAAAACATGTAAACACTGTAGAAGTCACATTTCTTGCCCAATCTTCATGTAACTTTGTCAAAATGTTTGTCTTAATGATATGTTGGTTGAGTTCAATAGTGATTCTGGTCCGTTGAAAATCATGGCCGCCAGTGGGCGGGGCAGTTTTCCTTAATTGGCTATAGAGAAACCTTGTAAACACTCTAGAAGTCACAATTTTTGCCCAATCATCATGAAAGTTGGTCAAAACATTGGTTTATTGATATCTGGGACGAGTTCGAAAATGGTCCAGATCGGTGAAAAAACATGGCCGCCAGTGGGCGGGGCATTTTTCCCTATATGTATATAATGAAAATATGTGAACACTCTAGAATTCAAATTTTTGGCCCAATTTTCATGAAATTTGGTTAGAACATTTGTTTCCTTGATACGAGAGTTGAGTTCAAAAATGGTTCCGGTCAGTTGAATAACATGGCTGCCAGGGGGGGGGGGCAGTTTTCCTTAATGGCTTTAGAGAAACCTTGTAAACACTCTAGAAGTCACAATTTTTGCCCAATCATCATGAAAGTTGGTCAAAACATTGGTTTTATTGATATCTCGGACGAGTTCGAAAATGGTCCAGATCGTTGAAAAAACATGGCCGCCAGTGGGCGGGCCATTTTTCTCTATATGTATATAGTGAAAACATGTCAACAATCTAGAAGTCACATTTTTGGCCCAATTTTCATGAAATTTGGTCAGATCATTTGTTTCATTGATATGAGAGTTGAGTTCGAAAATGGTTCCAGTCAGTTGAATAATATGGCTGCTGGGGGGGGGGCAGTTTTCCTTATTTGGCTATAGAGAAACCTTGTAAACACTCTAGAAGTCACAATTTTAGCCTAATCATCATGAAAGTTGGTCAAAACATTGGTTTTATTGATATCTCGGCTGTGTTTGAAAATGGTCCAGATCGTGAAAAAACATGGCCACCAGTGCGGGGCATTTTTCTCTATATGTATATAGTGAAAACATGTGAACACTCAAGAAGTCACATTTTTGGCCCAATTTTCATGAAATTTGGTCAGAACATTTGTTTCCTTGATATGAGAGTTGAGTTTGAAAATGGTTCTGGTCAGTTGAATAACATGGCTGCGGGGGGGGGGGGGGGGGGGGGCAGTTTTCTTATATTTGTATAGTAAAAAAAGCTTGTGAACACTCTAGAAGTCACATTTTCTGCCCTATCATCATGAAACTTGGTGAAAAGATTGGTTTTATATATATCACATAATTAATGCCATAATTATTGCCTTTAGATTGTCCAAATTTTCATTATATTATACAAAATCCTTGTAAACACTCTAGAGGTCACAATTTTGTTTCAGATTTTATGAATTTGGTCATAATATTTATTTTTGTAAGCAAAGTTTGATGTTTGGTAAGGGGGGTCAACTCAAATTATAGGTCACCAGGTCAAATCTTACAAAAACAAAATCACTCCATATGCCAGAGTTTTGGTTAAATAATGATGAAACTTGACCAGGATGTTTGTCTGGACAATATCTAGGTCAAGTTTGACGTTTGGTAAAGATTGAATGAACCGACTCCTCTCAGGTGAGCGAACTAGGGCCATCTTGGCCCTCTTGTTATAAGTAACTTTGTTAATGGTTGTGTGCAATAATGCATCTAATAGTAAATTTGTTTATTTTGTTAGTTTAAAAACAATAAAGCATTCCAATTTATAATTTCCAGATCTTCTTCATTTGTTCTGTTAATGTATTACTTCCATGGAGCAACAAGTGTTATGTATCACGGAAGGCGTGCATCTCGTTACAAACTTCAATATAAATATTAAAAACTCGTTACTATAGAAATGCTATCGTTAATCATAAAACTTACAATGACAAATTATTGAATAATTACTATTATATAAATATAAACAGAGTAAATAAACTGCTTTGAATTCTCATTTCTCACGGCTTCATTTACGAACGTATACATGTACATTGTATTGTACTGCAGACATGTTAGCTTACTTCCATTAATCAACGTATTTTCCTCGACGTCGCAATAGTCGTGATCAAATAAACATTCACATTTCCTTTGGGATACGATACTTTCAACCTTCACTTCAACCCGTCATTAACCGCACTCATATTTGAGTGCTGTCGCCCCTTTGATTCGTAAGCACCACCACCACGACTTTGTCACCGTTACGACTAGCAGAGTGAGTGCCTCATTCGCACTACTGATCTTCTATTAAATATGTCGCATGTTTTACAAGTGTTGTAAATGTTGGTGGTTATTGCAATGGCAGTTACAATGGAGTTTTTCCCGAAAAAAGACCAAAGGTTAGTTCTGTTGTTTGCCGCCAGGTGTGTTCCAAGGGATTGTCTGAGGTTCTTTATTCAAAATTTATTTTTGTACTTTCCTGACCATAGATGAGTCAGAACAAGTAAAATAACACTAGATATTAACTGACTTAGAAAACTGATAACTATATTTGTTCGTTAATGAATGATTATTGTCAAATAAAATCGTTCAAGTGTATTATTAAAGTTTTCGTAACGCTTTTCGTCGATATTTTTATTTATTTTGTATTCCTTACAATGTTTAAAATACGCTGTTAGTTCGTATAAAAGCCTGAATGGTCTTGTGGCAGTGTGGGCGCACTTCTAAAAGTCCTGGGTTCTAGCTACAGGTGTTTGTATTATTCATTTTTGCTAAGACAGCTTGTTTAAACTAGTCTATATGTAATGCATTTGTGAGTAAATACATTTAATTAAATTGTTCAAAAATACGAAATATGTGAACAAGTCCCTCTATTAGAATTTGATTTACAACATATTAAGTTTATATGAAGGAACGTAGGTTCAAACTATGAGTAATCTTTATTGATAAAATTATATTTAAAATTATATAAAGATAACATAATCACAGATTCATGATCAAACGTTCATATCCCTCCAATTATGAGCATGTTCGGGTTCCATCTCTCTGAATATAGCTTGGTATTTGGTAACCTATGATCCAGCTGCGCGGATTCATGGATGCTGTGCATGCGCTGAGGGAGATGTGCGACAACAACAAGGACGGGGTTCTCAACACATCGGAAGAAAGGCACTGCTACCGGAAACACACGAGCTTCTTCACCATTGGCTGATACAACAGATCTAGAGTATAGTCATGGACGCTCTGAGGAGCAGTCCGCGCGCAATTAGTTTACTTTATTACTCAGTTGTTCTGTTTATTTATTTTTTTAAATATTGACAATGTGCGAATGTTAATGAATACCGCCAACACTGTATAATTTACTTTGGGCATATGGATATCGTATATAAACAAGTCCATGTACATATTTAATGTACAGCTTTAAACGTAGTTTTAAGAAAACAACATTCTAGGAACACACACATAAATACCTAAAGTTTGCATTGGAGTATAAACTGCTATTCATGAGTGCAATATTATTTTATTTGAAAAAAAAATATCTAAAGAGATAATACTATTTTAGTGTCATTGTGTACTTTAATTTACCCCACGAGTTGAAGAAATGGTTACACGGCGAGGCTTGCTCATGACATTCAAGATACAATTGTTCATCGCCACCCATCTTTTCCATCTTAAAACAGTTGGTGTAAACAAGCAATTATTTGTTGATATGGATTATTTGATCAACTTACTACCACTATCAGCTGTCTGATTGGCTACAGATATCCCGGGCACGCATTTTCTTCACCTTTGCGCGCTACGTTTTAAGCGCTACCAATCGACAACAAACACGTGTAAAGCGATTAGAACGGTTTACATCTTTTGAAAATTTTAGCGCCATTAGATGCTAAACTGCGCATTAAATGAAACATTTTTTTGCGCTGTGGTGAAAATACAGAACAGCAATGTTTACACAAACCAACCACAGAAAGCAATTATATGCAGTTAAGTCCATTTTCAGTGAATTAAAAAAGAACAACAAAACCCTTTATTATTTTATTTTTGTGTTTGCACACTATGACTTATGCTAAAACGAATGACCTGGAAACATACACACACGACGGTTTATGATAACACGTATATATTATATGCATCTTGGAGAATTAAAAGGCAAGCACACTGCTTCCGAAACTTTTCTGAATGGCACCAGATTAGGCTCCACAATGATTTTTAGAACAAATTCAAACGCACTTAAAATACAGGGGTGACGAGGTGAAGCGATGATCATTTTATTTTATTTTTAATGGTTGAGCAAAGGTATAATAAGCACAATAACAGTTTACTGTACTATCGTTTACAAAATTTCAGGCTTGACACGAATAAAACACCGGCATGACAAGCCTCGCTGTTTTGTTTTCAAATTCTCACCCGAACTATAACATTATTGTACGACAATAACTTGTTATTCCCGACATATTTTAGCTTAAACATAAAACTTTAACCCGCTAGTAAGACATCAGTAAGCGCTAGGCTTTCCGTTTGAACTTTGATGTATAATATCTTGCAAGGTTTTAGAAATATTTGTTAACATCCACTATATATAAAAATACGAAATACTATACAACTACCACCAAAGTCATGAAATACAAAATAAGAAAAGGCCACAAATTTAACGCGGAGTTCCGTCTGATCATTATATTCGAATACTAAGCCTTTTCTATACAAAAGCCAATCTTAAATTGATCTTGATCGCTGTAAGGAGGAGTTGATCGACTTGAAACACGGAACCATTAATGACTCGGGCAAATGATGCGTCCTGTCATTGTAATTGTAACACACCGAGACAACGACAAGGAATAGCGTCATCATTCTAAAAACAAACACCCGTAAAAATACATTAAAGAGCGACAAACAAGGTTGTGATAAGGCTACATAACACACACTCATGAAATTAAAATAATGGTATCCGGGAAAGAACGGCATGTCTCCAACTTGCTGCCAACCTTACTGGCCGCCAAATACAGCATAAATGATATCATATCACTCGAAAAAATTAAACATGCTTCATAGTGAATCATCTTTATTTCATTATTGGTAAACTACGAAGCACAAGGGAAAATGTAAAATGGTAACAATAGGTTCGTGTACAACGTTGCGAAATGACATATACGAACAAATACCTGAATACATGTATTTGATTTAAGCAAATATGCACCATAACACTTGTTTTGCATAAAGTTGTCATTTTACACGAAAAAACTTCGTGTGTCACAGGTTTGGAAGAAAAACAATGGGGCACTAAAACAACATTAATAATACTAGTTATTATAATGTTAAATATTCGAATTTTCCTTTAAACGCGAACCAGGAACCCGCAGAAAGTGGTCCATTTATCTATGTCGTAATGTGCTATCTCAGACGCTTCGATAGACCGCACCCAAACCTTGTCTGCCATGGAAACCTTTGCGAATGCCTGCATGCTGGCACAGGCAGCATAGACGGTTTCCACCTTTGTGTTGGGATCTTTGTAATGGTCTGCCATTATGGACAAGTTCAATATCAGCAACTTTTTCATCACGTGCACAGTACTGCACCATGAACATGTACACTCCAGCTACGGACGCCGTGAAGTGACCAGTGGCAGAGTCATAGCCTCAACCTTCGTTTACTATGACTGTCTTAAACGAAATGTTTTGATTGGCAGCGAATGTGTGTGTTCCATCAGTATTTAGCCGAGCATGAAACATAACAGAGGTACCAAACTTTTATCTGAAATTAAGCATATATAAGATAATAATAGTAGTAGTAGTAGGAGTATTATTATTATTATTAGTAGTAGTAGTAGTAGTATTAGTAGTAGTAGTCGTAGTAGTAGTAGTAGTAGTAGAAGTAGTAGTAGTAGTAGCTAGTAGTAGTAGTAGTAGTAGTAATAGTAGTAGTAGAAGTAGTAGTAGTAGTAGTAGTAGCAGTAGATGTAGTAGTAGTAGTAGTAGTAGTAGTAGTAGTAGTAGTAGTAGTAGTAGTAGTGGGCCTTTATTTACAAATAACTTTGTCTTGTCTTGTCTAGTAGTAGGCATGAAATAATTTAAGCATGTATCAGTCAACACTATGTCGTTCCTTTTTTCCTGCACAAATACTACTCCTCAGAATCAAAATAATTGTTTATTGGCTATAAAAACTCTAAATCTAAACATATGCCTTATTAATATGATAACTTACTTCACACACAGACTTAGATGTTGTTTAAGTATTGATTATACATTGTATTTACTTGACCACAGCCGTTTAAATTAGGGATGCAAGAGGTTACAAAAATCATTAACCGGTTAACCTTTTGCCGTAACCGGTTAGTAACCGGTTACCCGAAACACCTTAAGTAGTTCAACGTTAAAGTACATGTAAACGTAAATAATTTCATACCGCTCGTACATGTACGAAAGTAATTTGAGATCGCTTGCATTGATAACATGTATGTTTCTTAATAAAATGTTCTGTAACATTTATTAAAATAATTATGTAAATGTTTGCTATATATGTATTTCCTGCGTAAAAGAATATGAGTAAACAATTACAGACTTACACAATGTTCATTTTCACGTGTCATTAACTCATTTTTGGTTGGGTCGCTTACATCACGTTCGCGTCGTATCGCTTACAAATGGTGTGCTACTTGGATTATTCTGTTTTAATTTTATTATAAATGTATATTTATTAAATTAGTTTAATTATTTGCTGTTTTAAATAAAACTTGCCCCAGACGGTAGTTATGGCATCGTGGATAACGTAAATTACTAACAATTATTTTAATTTCTGATAAAACAAATAAAACCTAAACCCGACAAGATTTTAACTACGAATGCAATTCTTGATCAAACTGTTACTGATAAATACTTTATTTTCGTGAGCAAGCAGTGTGATATTGGTTAACAAAACATCAAAATAAGTCATCCAATGTCTCAACTGAATTTTATTGCGAGTTCGATAAACGTGTCAATTGCGTCTTCGCTAATAATCCCCCACTCTCCGCAGTTCGCTAGTTAGAAATAAAGTTCTGTTCTGTTCTGTAAGTTAAATTTTCGCGAGTTAAATTAACGAGTGACAATTATCAAAAGGTACCCCCTGTTTGTCACCACAAAGGTACTGCTTAATTACTTGATTGCCTTGTTTGTTGACACGTTATTTACTACCGTCGATGGTGCGACATATTGTTCTTGCTAGTCGCAAGCGCCATGTGATAACATTATTTTCTCAGGTTAACATTTTTCCCGAAAATGTAACCGGTTAACTGGTCGTTTTCGATAGGTTAACCGGTTACACTCTTGCATCCCTAGTTTAAATGTAACGTAAAATAATAACAATAAAAGCGCTACCTTTCATGACACCCAATTCCTTCGTAGTCTGTACAACTAGTGATTTGATGGCTGCTTTCATTTCTGCAACGGATTCAGACACATTATGAGCTCTAGAAACAATGAAGGCGTCAACTTTAACATCCAGAGAGCTCTTCTTCTCCTCTAATGCGTGTATGGCGTTGTTCAATTTCGAATTCTCATTCTCAATTTTTTTCAAAGTTTCATCAACCTTTGCGTTTGTTTCTGTAATTTTCTCCAACGTGTCCTTCAATGCCAACTCATTTCTGATCACTCTTTCTAAAAGGCGCTCTTCATAATCATAATGGGAGCATACAGGACATGAGGGCTCCTTTGCAACCAATGGCTCCAACACGATTCCTGCCATCAAAACTAAACATAAGTACAACATTCTCGTAATGTAAATCACGTCAAAGCTGCACCAGATATAAACGCTGTGTGCAGTTAGTGGTTTTATACCATGCTTCAGATCTCGACATTATTCTTTTTTCGGTTGAAGAGACACGACATTCCATATACTCCAAGAGAATGTGCTTCATGTTAAACCCGTAATGTGCGTATATTCAAATAAATTATAATTACCGTTGACATCGGTAATTTCCAAGTTTACAAATTCATAAAAATCTTGGCTTCAATGGTACGGTAAGTCGTTTTTTCATTAAGTCATTCTACTAGTGAAAGGGATGTTCACTAATGACAATCGTTTATCATATAAAAGACATTAAATAT
The DNA here is from genome assembly GCF_020536995.1 of Dreissena polymorpha. Classification (NCBI taxonomy): domain Eukaryota; kingdom Metazoa; phylum Mollusca; class Bivalvia; order Myida; family Dreissenidae; genus Dreissena; species Dreissena polymorpha. Next base: position 72,199,258 of record NC_068358.1, on the reverse strand, counting down.
AGATTAGATGTTACAATAAATGATGACAGGGTTAATAACAATCACATAATAATGACATTTCTTTACCACTTGCTAATACTTTTTGTATTAGATATAACGTAATCAATAATATGACACGTTGCAATGCCTTGGTTGATAATAATATTAGCGACAAAATGACATGTAAAAGAAAAATTCAATGATAACTGGTTATTGTGTATATATGTATACAGATTACGACTTACTGGGTTACTCGTTCACCGGTTACAGATTTTTTTTTGGGTTTATGGCATGTTCGTTTTCCGTTGGTATGTAACGTTAACCTTTTTTACCATTTGGATTAAGCATGTTTTGTGACAGTAAATACCTATGCACCTTCCGTGGATGTTCAGTCTAAATCTTCAAATTATGATGGTGTCTGACCATATTTATGAGCCGTGCTCTGTGAAAAAGGGAGTTAAATGCATGTTCGTGAATTATCGTCCAAGATTAGCTTGTTGAGTCCGTTCAGGTTAATCAGGGACGACACTTTCCGCCTAAACACGATTTTAGCTAAGAAGCGACTTTCTTGAAACGAAAAATATCATGAAACCGGAAAGTGTAGTCCCTGATTAGCTTGTGCGGATTGCACAGGCTAATCTGGGACGACACTTTACGCACATGCATTAAATTCCCTTTTCACAGAGCACGGCTTATATATTTTATTTCAATAACTGGCCCTTACCGTGCAACGCAGATGCTAATATTGACAAAGTTTCAGTTGTGGTTCCTTATTAATATTACTAATATCATCGGGGTCTGAACAAGTATGATATATGTTTGCTTGTCGACTTCAAATTTAAACCATCACTGTGTATGACAATACGGTTTGTGGTCACTTTTGTGGGATTTTTATTCCTTCATTCTGTATAATTCCAGCCCTCCGTCCTTCCTTCTTACCATCCTTTATTTCAGCAAACTCTGTTGTCATTCCTGAGGTCATTCTTCCTTTTGGCCTTAATAAATTTTATTCTGTTAATTAGGCTGATACTTTCTATTGTCGCCACATTTAAACAGGGACACAACTATGTTATCTCCATACCAATCGTTAGTAAAATGACGATATGAATACGAACGTTTCGCCATTTCGTCTCTTAGTTAGTTTTCTCGCTCCTCCATATTCGCGCCTTGTTGAACTTAACTCATCAACGGTAAGATTATCACGAGGAGTGATGCGGTGCGGAGAGCGCAGCAGCTCCCGAATTGGTGCTTGGTGAGTTGGTAAGAGTTTGGCTGGCTGGCTGCGCGTTCCCACGGTATGTTGATTTACTTAATTGTATGTACTGTTTTCTATAAAACCCTTTATCAAATATCTTAAGCTTGAATAAGGAATGAGGACCTGTTTCATATTCCTTATTCGAAAAAGGAATAAGGAAATAGGAAAAACGAACCAAGTTGAACTTACTCTCCATGATAGTATAGGGCAGGTATCAGGGCCAGGCGAACACAAGTGGAGTTCATTTTCACCGCTTACTTTTTTAATTGTGAACAAACCTCTATATTTTTGATTCTCATAAGATTGTTGGTTGATTAAAATATTATAATGAATATTATCAATATAGAATTTGATAAACAATAAATAATTTGCTTACTGGCAAAAACCACGTTAACTCATGACCATACAATAACAGGATTTTACAAGGTTGTTGCAGACAACTCTACAAATTGTGGGATAATGAGATATTTCTCATTTTGAGCATTTTGTCATTTTCTCAGACGATTTCTACCATATGCAAGCTTTTTGGCCTGGGGCGAAGCCCTAAGGCCACAGAAATGATACAAATTTCTGAGACAGTCAGAATTGGCTGGCTGCAAAAACAACCACGAATGAATGAATTCCTAAAAGTCCGATTTACCACTTGGCGGTCATTCATGCGCGATCAAAGAAGAGGGACCTATACAAACAAATAGGTCCCTGCAAAGAAGTTCTCAATTACCCGCATTGTAAATACAGAACATCCCTATATAACATGACATTGTCATAAAACGTGTAAAAAATATTATTGAAGCAAAATTGCTAAGCATAGGGTACGACATAGTTTTTATTATTGTTTGCATATTCATGCGAGAATAAGTTCTTCACTTGAAGGTCTAGGCCGAACATATACGAGTGTCTACGAAGACAGTAAGAAGATTTTTTTTCTGATACATTTTTAAGGTATTAGCACTCTAATGAACTTCGAGCAATATCGACTTCTTTCGTACATATCCGTCACTCCGAACGTTATCCTGGAATGTGCGGAAAACTACGAATATTCTATGAATACGCTATGAAATACTAAATGTAGAACCCGCTAAATACAATGACAACAAATGTTGTGACCCCTTATGTACCAGTCCCTTTATGTACCAGTCATTTATGTACCATTTTGAGACTTTATGTACCACCTATTTAAGGTCATTCTCTAAACGTGATTAAAGAAGGAAATAATTTGATTTTTTACAATTTGAAAATGAAGGTCATTCTTTCTTAGCTTCAAAGTATCACATTTCAATTATACAATAGGAAATACAAACATTTTAGTTTAACTTAGTCAGGATAAGATAGTGCCAAATGCATTTTTATAATTTACTTCAATTTAAGGTAAGAATATGAATCATTAATTACTACTGGGGCTCATAAATTATTCTAAGACAGTCACTGACACACATAATCTGGCATAGAATATAATCTATGGCAATATATTAGTCAAAATTCATAAATAATATGTCACAAAATATATTTCATTATTAACACACATTCATATTAAACCATATATTATATATCTCTATATATTACATATATAGTACATAAAGGATCAGATAGTGGTACATAAAGGGGTGGTACATAAGAGGACTGGTACATAAAGGGTGACATTCGACAACAAATATGGCCGACATTGTACCTGACAGATTGGGTCGTTTAAAGAAAAAGCAATTTGCTATATTGAAAGAGATAGATTAATAAAAGTGTTATTATTGTTCATATTAATGTGATTGGAGTTAATGATAAACGTCAACTAATGCATGGCAGTGTTGATATTTATGATGAAAACGATTCCTGGAAATACGAATGTCAAACGCTTGAAAATTTTGACCACTGTGAAGAATAACGTTTAGAACCCGTGTCACTAACAAAATTTTATATTTTTGGTGAGCAGTAAAAGGGGATAAAGTGGATGTATGCTTATGTGATGACTGTAGCCATGTGAATGGGTTATCGTACGGCGAAACCCATCACGTAAAGAAGAGTCTTCAACTTTTCAAGAAAGGAATGCCTTGTTTTGCTATCAACACAAAGTTCGGAACAGGAAGGTACATGGATTATGCAATATTTTTTTCAAGTATAACAGTTTCATTATTCATAATGTGAGTAAAGTAGATTTTGTAGGAAAAGTGCACCCTGTCAGTGATTTTGACCACACAATCAGGCTCATATTTGCTTTCATTTTGAAAATGAAAATATGCCATGTAAGGAAAAAGTTGTGTTGTAAATGCATGGAAATCAAGGACAGCATATTTGAATTTTATGACCAAGTAAGGATGTTTTCCTCAAACAAGCAACAAAAAAGTATATTATGTCCCAAATACTAAAATTACTATTCTGAAAATGATATGCCAATGACTGCTACATGTGTGATCACCTTAATTATGTATTATGGTTATTCAAATTAAAATGCTGCATATTTATTATATTTTCAGCAATGATCAACAACATTGGTGGTCCAGGAACGGTTAACTACTTTTTGTCAACACTGTATGTTCCAATGATCAATTGAACTTAAAGAAAATGAAAATACATGCGGTAAGGACGTACATCCGTCAAGTTTCAACTATCTCCTTTATTATCAGCAGACAGGCTTATAAGATGGAATCGAAGTAGGTATTTCACTGATTTATGTGATTGGTAATGTAGAACCAATGTTTTAAGTAATAAATAAAATGTAACGTTAATAATCAGTTTCATATCCAGTAGGGATAATACATGTATTTGGTATTAACATTTGGATGAAGAATGTATATATGTGGTGTTTACACTTACTTATTATTCCAGTTTAAAAGGGTGTATCATATAAAATACTAGTAATGACATGCTATGTAGTGAATGTCTAAATAAATAAAAACGATGACGCATATCATAATGGATTATGTCACACTTCTCATGAAACACTAATGTAAGTTCTTACTCCTATACAAGTGCTTGTGTATTTGACATCTGTATATGATTGTTTTGTTAAATAACATGAAGAAAATGTTGTCAATTTATAGAAAAAACTTTCAGAAGGCTTATTGAAACCAAATTAATAAGAAAAGACCAGATATTTTTATTTTTATAAATAAAAATGGTTAAAATTATTCATACACAATTTGCAATTATGCATAATTTTGTTCGACTGAAACTTTTTGAAGTTCTTATGAACCTGCCTGAATATAACTACAAATATCAACTTCAAAGGAACAATTGTGTTATCTTTTCAGTGCTACATTTTATGCTGATTACCTGTGCAGGAGGAAAATGAAACCAGGCAGATTATGGACTCAAATTCAACCCGTAAAAAAAGCTAGGAACTTGCAGTCACTGAGTGTTCTTGTTTACAGTCATGTGTTCAATGCTGCAACAACATAAATATTATAGCTGGCTCTGAACTCAACCTAATGCATCTTAAAATGATCTTTGAACGCAATGGTTTCAAGAACATTTTTATAATGAATAACTCTGACGGTCAGCCCAGGGTCACCAATGCCAAGCGTCTTTTAGAGACACTTATTCCAACCTGTCGAAGTTCTTCAAAGAACTACCATGACAATCATGTATTTGTTTTTTTTGTCATAATTAGTTTAATGTTTAATATCACTAGTATCACTAGTCATTGATAAATTGATAAATCTATTTTCCTTAAAAGGTGTTTGATGGGATGATTAAATGCGCATTGTTACTTAATTATAAATGTTCTTATTTCCCTGTAACATTTTCAAGTCTTATTTATAGAAGAACCCATTTCACGTGCAATTTCAAACTAGGTTAGCAAATCTTACTGCACTGAGTAGGTTCCATCTCACATATGATATATGAGATGTACGTATGTTTATATGTTTATGAGTTTATTGTAGGCTTTTCCTCTTTTTTTATCTATTTATAATAATTTTTTTAACATTTAGCTCATCTTTATGCTCACATATAAAAATCTCAAATTCAGTATGGCGTTTCTTGATTGTAAAGGGGGAACTTTTCGTTTTCACTGTTGACCTCATTTTTAGCTTATTATTATAAAGCGGCTTTATAAGCCTATTATATTTGAAATATATATAGTGAAGCTATCCTACTCACCCCGGCGTCGGCGTGAGCATGCCAATGTTAAAATTTGCGTACCACCCTAAATATTTCCTATGTGCCTTGACATATTGCTTAAATATTTTGCATACTTCTTTACCAACATGACCCCAACCTATAAACAAGAGCAGACAAATGTATCAAGCATTTTGTATGAATTATTGCCCTTTTTTCACTTAGAATATGCATATTATTAATGTTAAAGTTTGCGTACCACCCCAAATATTTCCTTGTCCCTTGACATATTGCTTCAATATTTTCCATACTTCTTTACCAACATAACCCCAACCTGTAAACCATTTTATATGAATTATGGCCCCTTTTCACTTAGAATATGCATATTATTAATGTTAAAGTTTGCGTACCACCCCAAATATTTCCTATATCCCTTGACGTATTGTTTTAATATTTTGCATACTTCTTGACCAACATGACCCCAACCTTTAAACAAGAGCAGACAACTGTATCAAGCATTTTGTAAGAATTATTGCCATTTTTTTACTTAGAATATGCATTTTTTTTATACATCTTTGTTAAAGTTTGTGTACCGCCTCAAATATTTTCACTGTCTCTTGACCTATTGCTTTCATATTTTGCAAACTTCTTTACCAACATGACCCCAATCTATATACAAGAGCAGACAACTATATCAAGCATTTTGTAAAAATTGTGGCCCTTTTTCCATTTAGAATATGCATATTATTGATAAAGCTATGTTAAAGTTTGTGTACCACCTCAAATGTTTTCAATAACCCTTGGCATACTGCTTTCATATTTTGCAAACTTTTTCACCAACATGACACCAATCTATAACCAAGAGCAGCCAACTGTATCAAGCATTTTGTAAGAATTATGGCCCTTTTTTGTCTAAGTAACTGAATATTTTCTTAAATTTTGTGTTTAGATCCACTTGACTTCTTGAGTATCAAAGCTATTGCTTTCAAACTTCAAATATTTTCTTACTACCATGAGAGTACTGTACCTGGCAAGTTAAATTGTACTTTGACCTTTGAATGACCTTGACTCTCAAGGTCACAAGAATAAATTTTAGTTAACTTGCCATAACTTCTTTATGTATGATAAGATTTTATTCATAATTTGACAATACAACACTTACCTGAATACCACATTGGACTCTACCCAACACATTACCCCACGCCCCAACCCAGAATCCCTGCACCCTCGCCCCCCACCCAATTTTTTCCTCCTTTATTTTTGAAAGATTGTCTAATAAATGACCACACCCCACATGATACCCCCGCTCAACCCCCCCCCCCTCCCCCCAACCCCCCAAAAATATTTTTTTTTCTTTGAAACATGGTTTAAAAAAAACAACAACAAATATTTATTTTGTTTATTTTTGAAGGACCATCCAAACATCCCACCCAAGCTATTGCTATCAAACTTGAAAAAAAAATCTTATTAGTTTGTTTTATGTCTTTACAAATGTTCAATAGATTTTTGAAAATATACCTGAACTATTTCCTTGACCTTCTTGAATAATTTGAACAATTTCCCCATGATGGCTTATGTTATACTGTCAAGCACTCGAATAGTCGAGCACGCTGTCCTATTACAGCTCTTGTTTTCTTTATTTTTCATTCAAGCATACATTGTAGATGATTTCTATGTTCGAAGATTGTGATTTCCTTTTGCCATGTTTTTTTATGCCCCCTTTCGAAGAAAAGGGGGCATATATTGATCGGACTGTCCGTCTGTCCGTCTTTCCGTCACACTTTGCGTTTAGGTTTCGAAAAATGCTCATAACTTCTATGTCCCTTGAGATAAAGCCTTCATATTTGGTATGCATGTGTCTATAGACAAGGCCTTTCCATACGCACAAAAATTTGATCCCTGTGACCTTGACCTTGAACTTAGGGTCTGCGTTTAGGTTTCAAAATCTGCATTTAGGTTTCGAAAAATGTTCATAACTGCCATGTCCCTTGAGATATAACCTTCATATTTGGTATGCATGTTCATATAGACAAGGTCTTTGCATACGCACAAACATTTTGACCCCTGTGACCTTGACCTTGAACTTAGGGTCCGCGTTGAGGTTTCGAAATCTGCGTTTATGTTTCGAAAAATGCTATAACTTCTATCAAAGCGTTTATAGGGGGTATATGCCATCCTATGGTGACAGCTCTTGTTTGACAATTTATTTTAAAAAAAGACTCGTGACTAGAGATTGCAATTTTTCTCGTTTTCGAAGGATGATGACATCACTTGTTTGTTAATTTTTATGCCCCCCTTCGACGAAGAGGGGGTATATTGTTTTGCACATGTCGGTCGGTCCGTCGGTCGGTCCGTCCACCAGATGGTTTCCGGAGGATAACTCAAAAACGCTTAGGCCTAGGATCATGAAACTTCATAGGTAAATTTATCATGACTGGCAGATGACCCCTATTGATTTTCAGGTCACTAGGCCAAAGGTCAAGGTCACAATGACTGGAAATAGTAAAATGAATTCCGGATGATAACTCAAAAAGAAACTTCATAGGAACATTGATCATGTATGGCAGATGACCCCTATTGATTTTCAGGTCACTAGGTCAAAGGTCAAGGTCACGGTGACTCGATACAGTTAAATGGTTTCCGGATGATAACTCAAGAATGCTTACGCCTAGGATCATGAAACTTCATAGGTACATTGATAGTGACAGGCAGATGACCCCATTTGATTTTCAGGTCAATAGGTCAAAGGTCAAGGTCACAGTGTTTCGAAATGTAAAATGGTTTCCAGATGATAACTCAAGAATGCTTAGGCCTAGAATCATGAAACTTCATGTACATTTATAATGACTCGCAGATGACCCCATTTGATTTTCAGGTCACTGGGTCAAAGCTCAAGATCACAGTGACTTGAAATAGTAAAATGGTTTCCGGATGATAACTCAAGAATGCTTACGCCTAGGATCATGAAACTTCATAGGTAAATTGATCATGACTGGCAGATGACCCCTATTAATTTTCAGGTCACTAGGTTAAAGGTCAAGGTCACGGTGACAAAAAACGTATTCACACAATGGCTGCCACTACAACTGACAGCCCATATGGGGGGCAGTCATGTTTTACAAACAGCCCTTGTTTCTTTATCCCTTTTGTCACATGTTATAAACTATCATATTTGTATATATTATGAATTTATCTATTAATACATACTAAAAAAGTGTTGTTTGTTCAACATTTGGATGAATGAGAGTGAATTTTGTAAATAAATGGTTCACAAAAATGGAGAAAAAAATGTTGGGGGGTTCAAAACTGAAAATGTCAAAAAAAAAATATTGTACGGTGAATTGTATTTAAACTTTAATGATCAATGCAGAATACCACAATACTTAGAAATATGTGAAGAAAGAAGAGAAAATCAACATGTCAACACCCTCAATCTGCGCAGAAAGCGTTAACTTTTTCATACAATTTTCTTTCCTTTCATTTTAATGAATGCCGTTAGAGTCCCTGTATAGCTACGGTATATAAGAAAACCGGCGCTATGTCGGAATGCCACCGGCATTTACCGGGGCTCCGCCGGGGCATTACCGGCGACGACCGGGGTGAAACCGGGGCGTTGCCGTAGCTCTGCCGGGGTCTGATGCCGGTATAGACACGGTGAGTGCCGGCGGTGTTACGGTATACCGGGGATCTGCCGGGACGCTGCCGGCTTTCACCGGGGCGCTACCGGCGACAACCGGGGCTATGCCGGGACGCTGCCGGCTTTCACCAGGGCACTACCGTCGACAACCGGGGCTTGGCCGGGATAAACCGTAGCCAGTCCGGGTTGACAGGGACTCTGCCGGGCTGTTGACCGGCTTCAACCGTGGCGGCACCGGGAAATAGTGTGACTGCGTTAAAAAAAAGTCTACGCTACGAATCATCCTACGGCTTCGGTCCATATACGGTTTGTGGCTGCCTGGATGGTCACTATAATGCCACAGGGACCTCAGTGGAGTTTACTATTTCTTAATTAGTTTATAGTTGATTCCGAGTAATATGACCCTCCAACACATGACTGATATAAGAACTTCCTGTTGACCGTGATATAAAAAATATATCAGGCAACGTTATATCAGACATATTTCAATGCGGTGGTATGACAAAGTATATGAAACCTCATGTTATTTAGTTGATTAATTAAAAAATCGATATGCCAACAAATATATATATATACTGAAAAGATACACCACATGTCTTAATGTAATTTTTCAAAAGCAACACATATTGTATACAGTTGAACAGTCAGTGTATTATCAACTGCTAGCTGAATCTGTTTCCTTATATGAACTTGTAATATTATATCTCCTAGTATCTAGACATGGTAAATCGTTTAAAAACAACACCAACATAAAGACATCGACACATTTTCAACATCTTAACAGAGAACAATACTGTTTTTGAACAAGGTATTGACAAGTTTGTGAAATTGGATCCGTTGTGAATATAAAACTGTAAATATATTTGCTTAAGGTCCAATTGTATGTGGTTTGCAATAAGGGTATGAACGCCAATGTGAACACTGTGTTGGATAAAGTTATAACTTGTGCCTATACACATTCAAACTCGTTTTTATTAAGAAGAACATTCACAATTAGATACATACACATAAATAGTGTGAAACGTGATTTTCAATAAAGGTGATAGTTCCAACGCTATTTTTGGCTAGGCTGATTTCAATTTAATGAAATGTAAAGAATATTAATATCCATCGGGTTTGCCGTATTTTCTGTAATCGGAATTAGCCATGATGAAGTTCTCCTGACGCAAGATACCTTGACACGTGCTATTTGCGCCTGATACCACCGAAACGCTGTGACCAATGGCTTTCAAACCGTCTATTACAACCTAAAAAGAAATGCTTTAAAATATGTATTTATTTATTTATAAATGTATATGTTATCTTCATTTTAATTTATATTCAACACTGTATATCGGATTATGGGGTACTATAGTAAATAAATTGTCGATTCCAAAAACAGCTGTTTGACATGTTTCGAAGTCAATATAGAAGAAACAGAGGTTCGTGCAAGTTTTATTAAAAGCCTTTTTTTATTCTAACAATCTAAAAAAATGGAGGATATTTTTGCACAGTACCTTTCATGTACTTCATATATTTTAAGACTCGTGAAATCATATTTTACATTTTTGTCCACTTCCGATTGCAAAATCCCAACTCCTATACATAACAAGCATTCACAGTTCCGGGGGTGAATGCAAGCGGTCATACACTCGCAGCGAAAGTAAAAATTAAAAACTCAAATTCAAGCCCAAAGCAGGCACGAGCCCCCCCCCCCCCCCCCCCCCCCCCCAGCAGCTCAAGCATTCTTTTTTGTATTTTTTTTTAAACAAAGTTGGCCAGATGTTCCGATTTACCCAATTTCCGACGGAAGACATGCCCCTTCCAACCTTACTGTCTACTATCCACAGGGGGGGGGGGGGGGGGGTGGGGGGCACCTGTTGTACGTTTAAACTCGATTATCACCGTCGCAAGAATCTCTTTAGTGCGATATGCTCTCTTTTTGGCAGATATTGTAAGCGTCTGGGTAACATTAAGCGTCTATCATTTAGGTCACATTACCCCAAACCGGAACTCCTGTTTTTAGGGTTACATGCAGTCAGTTTGATACTTAGCACACATTGTTGAGTGCATGCTGCCTAGGAATTGTAAAATACATTTCAAATGGGTAGTTTTGGTATCAACTTAAAGGTATATTTGTAAGCAATAAGAAAAAAGCCATTTTTGTGCTCTACTTTTTGTGTTGATAGTTCCCGGCTTTGAAAGTAGGTCATACTATTTGAGCCCAAAACGGTTGTCTGCACAGCTGTCAAAATCGGTGTGCCTATTCTAAGGTAAATATTTTAAGTTAGCACACATAGAATTTAATGACATGCATTTTTTTAAAAGATTATGCATTTATCTTTCCAATGATGTATGATGATATAGTGGGTATGCGCTTGGTCATGGTAAAAATTGATATCGAACTTCAACTATTTTATATATAATATAGAATGAAATTATTTGCGCATGCGTAACCTTTAAGCACATCCGGCATTATTTGTCGTCTGCCAGAATTTTGACAATTGACCATCAAAAACTCTGTGTATTGCAAAACATAACTGCCAGATGTCATTTGACCCAAATTAGGGCTGTTTGCAATTGGGCTTTTGCACTTGGGGTCATAAGGGGGGTCAATGCTAGAAAATCACACCGAAACCCGTTCCGGAGACATATTCTAAGACTACTTAAACACTCTGTATTGTTTTTCAGTGACATTTTGACATTAATTTGCATCAATCTCAATAATGAACTTAATGCATGTCTTTACTTCATCTGTATTTATTATTATTTTTTACTTGTTGAGCCTTTTACTGTTAAAAATGCCTGCCCAGTTTGGACCGACACTGCTATCTGCCTATCAGGCAGATCTTCTCAGAGTAACACTACTTTGCCTTATTTTCCTGTTTGGAAAACTTGCAGGGTTTAAGTAAAATCAAGTATTCAGCTGAAAACACAAAAATGCTAATACTATTATGCTTTTTTTTTCCTGGAAGAATGTTTTTGTGATAGACCCTGTGTGAAAAACACCAGGGAATCTGTATTTAAGTGACCTCAATATTATGCGTAAACCTAAGTGTTCATTTGTAGGCGGTGTCGAAATGGGTCTTTAGCTCTGCCTGAACTGTCGTCCAATTGGTTTACAAGTCCGGCTGAAGTGACAGGCCATCAAAAACTGTACAGCATGACTGATTTGGAGACGGCCTTCAACACTCGCCCAGTCGTGTCGAGAGGATCGGTGTCTTTGCAGGTTAATTTCAATTAAATATGTTGTAAAATGATTTTTTTTATATCCTGGCACACTTTTGTCACCAAAATTAGGTAAATTGGGTGTTTTACATTTACTGCAGCTCTTAAACCACATTTTGTGGCGATAACTTTGCCAGTGTGCCAGACAATGTGATGCCGGCGTGGTGAATTATTCATTTGCAGCAAATAAAGCAACAAATATTATTGAAAGCTTACTCTAATTGTATCTAACTTACATTAGTTTGCACCGTAATGGGTAAATGTGCACAAAAAACCCTTTTGTTTTCTCAGATTACACGGAATTAAGCACCCGGGCCAGAAGAACACTTTTCGAAGCCTGTCCGAGACGGAACTCGAGCCGAGGAATCATAGGTCCAGGTGTGACAAAAGACTTAAAGCTCATGTCTGACGATGACTTTTTTTTAGTCAGGAAGTCAAGTGTGTTGTTTTTTCATGCAAGCAAGCCCTTTTGTTGGGTCAAATGACATTAGAAATGCTGCTTCTACATGGATTTTATCTAAAATGTGCCAAAAAAATAAATAAAAAAGTTTGTTCGAATCCGGTTCAAAACCTGCTTTGATGCATAAATATTGCCATTGATGATTTTTTTTCACTTATTAAGTCATATGTTACATCAGCTTTGCCTATTAGAATCAAAAGTGATGCCTTGCATGGAGTCTAAGTGCTGCATGTATGATATAACCAAGTTTGGCTTTTCTACCTTAATTCTTGACGCGAAACGCTGTTACGCATGGCGCTTTCAATGGCAACTTTTATGAATAAATATGTGTGTCATTGTAGCGGAACTTTGTGATCTTTCTCAAAACAGATACCACCTGTGGGAAAAGTGCCGTTAATTCAAATTTGAATGGGTTGGGTTCTCTTAAAGGTTACATAACCCGAAACCGGAACTCCTGATTATAGGGTTACATGCAGTCAGTTTGATACTGAGCACACATTGTTGAGTGCATGCTGCCTAGGAATTGTAAAATACATTGCAAATGGTTAGTTTTGGTTTCAATTTGAAGGTATATTTGTAAGCAATAAGAAAAAAAGCCATTTTTGTGCTCTACTTTTTGTGTTGATGGTTCCCGGCTTTGAAAGTAGGTCATACTATTTGAGCCCAAAATGGTTGTCTGCACAGCTGTCAAAATCGGTGTGCCTATTTTAAGGTAAATATTTTCAGTTAGCACACATAGAATTTAATGACATGCATTTTTTGTAAAGATTATGCATTTATCTTTCTAATGATGTATGATGATATAGTGGGTATGCGCTTGATCATGGTAAAAATTGATATCGAAATAATACTATTGTATATGTAATATAGAAGGAAATTAATTGCGCATGCGTAACGTTTACACTAAATAAGCGTCTGGATGATCTCGAACCTTGTTTTGAGGTCAAGTATACCAATTAACACTGTATTGTCAGCATGGGAACATTAGATATGAAAACGTTTCTTGCGGTATATAATACAGCGTATCATGGCATTGTCTTCATAAAAATGAAGCGATAGGCAACAACGCTGGATCGATTTTTTGGTCCATCCAAAAAAAAACAAAATCCACAGAGTCTGATTCTGAGCAAAAGTTGTCGAGTCTAAGGTAAGAATTTATTTAAAATAATTGTATAATGCGTTTATTGCGCTAAGATTATTCAGTATGTTTTTTGTTAAACTCTAAAATATTGAAATAAAAGAACAAAAAGATTAAGTGTAAATTTATAAACATTTTTTTATACTGATAGATAATAAATAAAGCCCATACAATGATATACATTGTATGCCTGTTCGGCTCTGTATACACCTTGAATATATTAATTTCATTAAAATTATTGAATTCTATCAAACGTTTTGTGCACTTTTTTGAGCTTTTGCATTTTCAATTAATAATATTTACATTATATCACGCTTTATATTATAAGCTCTGATAAACTATGGTTATTGAAATATTTATCAGACCAACAGTATTAATGTATGTTTTTAAATGATATGTTTGCGTAGTCAATTTAAATGAATTTCGCATTTCTAAACACTCACTCTCTTAAATTTTCAGAACTCATCATGAAGATGACTGTAAGAGTCCACCTTCCAACTCAACAATGGGGGAAGAAAGACTCACTGGTCTGTGTCTTATGTCAGTTCACAGAGATATTGATGTAAACCTTAGTAAAATTGCCCAACAATTTGCAAGGCAGAATCCAAGAAAAATGAAACTGCCTTGTATTTTGGAGTCTGATTTAAGGTTACACATGCCCAATTAATTTCCTTCTTTGTTATATATAGAATTCGCAATCTTTGATCTCAAATTTCACCATGACCGAGCGATAAGCCAATATATAACTATACATGACTGGAAAGGTGGTTTCATAAACTTACAAAAAAACTGCATTTGAAAAAATTCTATACGGTGTAACTCAAAATAATTACCTTAGAACATATGAACCGGTTTTGACAGCTACCGGCACTGCCATTTGAAGGCAAAAACCATGCCCTACTATTGAGGCTGGCAACCACTAACATACAAAGAAATGCACAAATCAGGCCTTTTTCCCTGTGACTTACACATGTACCTTTAAACTGACACCTAAACTCTTCATTTCAGATACATTTTTAAAATCTTATGCACCAGGACCTGCATCATATGTACTTAGTAGCAAACCGACTGCATGTAACCCCCCAAATTCCACTTCCGTTTAGGATAATGTAACCTATAAGGGAACCCAACCCCTTCAAATTTGAATTAAAGGCACTTTTTCCATAGGTATAATCTGTTTTAAAAAAGATCACAAAGTTCCAGTACCATGACACACAGATTTATTCATTAAAGTTGACGTTGAAAGCGTCACGCGTAACAGCGTTTCGCGTCAAGAATTAAGGTAGAAAAGCCGACCTTGGTTACATCATACAGACAGCACTTAGACTCCATACAAGGCATCACTTTCGATTCTAATAGCATAGCAGATGTAACATATGACTTAATAAGTGAAAACAAATCATCAATGGCATTATATGTGCATCATAGCAGGTTTTGAACAAGATCCGAACAAACTTTTTATATATTTTTTGGCACATTTTAGGTAAAATCCATGTAGAAGCAGCATTTCTGATGTCATTTGACCCAACAAAAGGGCTTGCTTGCATGGGAAAACAACACACTTTACTTCCTGACGCAAAAAAAGTCATCGTCAGACATGAGCTTTAAGTTTTCTGTCACACCTGGACCTATGATTCCTCGGCTCGAGTTCCGTCTCGGACAGGCTCCGGAAAGTGTCAGTCTGGCCCGGGTGCTCAATTCCGTGTAATCTGAGAAAACAAAAAGTTGTTTAGTGCACATTTACCCATTACGGTGCTAACTTATGTAAGTGAGATACAATTAGAGTAAGCTTTCAATAGTCTGTGTGGCTTTATTTACTGTAAACGGATAAGTCACCACGCCGGCATCACATTGTCGGGCACACTGGCAAAGTTATCGCCACAAAATGTGGTTTCAGAGCTGCAGTAATTGTAAAAAACAACAATTTGCCTAATTTTGGTGACAAAAGTGTGCCATGATATCAAAGAAATCATTTTACAATAGATTTCATTGAAAATAACAGCGTACTAACCTGCAAAGACACCGATCCTCTCGACACGACTGGGCGAGTGTTGAGGGCCGTCTCCGAATCAGTCATACTGTGCAGTTTTTGATGGCCTGTCACTTCAGCCGGACTTGTAAACCAATTGGACAGCAGTTCAGGCAGAGCTATAGACTAATTCCGACACCACCTAAAAATGTACATTTAGGTTTACGTATAATATTGAGGTCACTTAAATACAGATTCCCTGCTGTTTTTCACGCACGGTCTATCACAACAACATCGTTCCAAGAAAGAAAGCATAATATTATTATCCTTTTTGTGTTTTCAGCTGAATACTTGATTTAACTTGAACTCAGCAAGATATCCAAACAGGAAAAATAAGGCAAAGTAGTGTTATTCTGAGTAGATCTGCCTGGCGGGATTGAAAGCGAAGGCAGATAGCAGTGTCGGTCCAAAATTGCTTGCATGGAAAAACAACACACATTACATTTTAAATAGTAAAAGGCTAAAAGTAAACAATAGCAATAAATACAGATGAAATAAAGACAGGAATTAGGTTCATTATTGAGATTGATGCAAATTAATGTCAAAATGTCACTGAAAAACAATACCGAGTGTTTACGTAGTCTTAGAATGTGTCTTCGGAACAGGTTTCGGAGTGATTTTCAAGCATTTACCCCCCTTAGGACCCCAAGTGCAACAGCCCAATTGCAAACAGCCCTTAATTGGGTCAAAATGACATCTGGTAGTTATGTTTTGCAATACAGATAGTTTTTGATGGTAAATTGTCAACATTCTGGAAGACGACTAACTTGGTCGGAAGTTCTTAAAGGTTACACATGCCCAATTAATTTCCTTCTTTGTTATATATAGAATTCGCAATCTTTGATCTCAAATTTCACCATGACCGAGCGATAAGCCAATATATAACTATACATGACTGGAAAGGTGGTTTCATAAACTTACAAAAAAACTGCATTTGAAAAAATTCTATACGGTGTAACTCAAAATAATTACCTTAGAACATATGAACCGGTTTTGACAGCTACCGGCACTGCCATTTGAAGGCAAAAACCATGCCCTACTATTGAGGCTGGCAACCACTAACATACAAAGAAATGCACAAATCAGGCCTTTTGCCCTGTGACTTACACATGTACCTTTAAACTGACACCTAAACTCTTCATTTCAGATACATTTTTAAAATCTTATGCACCAGGACCTGCATCATATGTACTTAGTAGCAAACCGACTGCATGTAACCCCCCAAATTCCACTTCCGTTTAGGATAATGTAACCTTAATTAAATAATGAAGAAAAGGACTCATTTGTTTTATGAAATGTTTCCATTTTTGTTCTTCTATTTACACTTTTTTCAATCGCAGTTTGTTGTTCTCGGGGAAAAATTATCAGTTTAGGAGTGCTTTAATTGTCTTTGATGTTTTTGTGTATTTGTTACTTGTTGAACTGTTGAAAGTGAATCACAATTTTAATAAAAATTAAACATATTTAAAACACAGCGTTTCATTTAACTTCTTTATGTTGAATGCACCGATATTACGTACACAGACTTCTTGCCGCCCCCGCCTCACATTTGTTTTGTAGAACAAGCTTTGTGCCCCCCCCCCCCAGGTGTGTCCACTCTGGATCAGGCCCTGCAAAGCACTGCTGCCTGTCGTTATTTTTCAGCTGAATCAATACAATCATATAAAGCACATGTGGTCGTTTGAAATTTGTAAATTGTAAACAAAAGCATACCTGTGGGAAACCTCTATGCACTTCTAGTTCTTGTGGAAACAACTGATGATGAATACGCGGGTAGTCGATAGCCTCTTTGATTCCCCATTTAAACTGCAGTGCTTCTATGGTCGCCTAGTAACACACGTATAGAACGATATTCATAAATTTGCATTGAACTCTAAACCTTATATAAGAAACTAATAAACCAAATACGCAAACACACCGTTATGCCATTTAAATGTTGATAACAATATTGTCAGTGTTTGGCAGTTTGCTATTTCAGTTCGATTTACATTTATTGAATATGAAGTACATTACCCATTTGATTGATTGTTATCTTAAACTACCTTAACACACAGCGTTCAGTTATAACTGATCGAACACGCAATGAAACTGATGTGACTAACAGAGTCTAGCACACAAATGAAAGAGACGTTATTAAACAGTTTGAAATGAACATTCGATGCGGAAGATAAGCCACGATTACCAATGCCGTTGCAGTTATAATTCGCGTACCCCCGGAGGCGCCAATTACCAGCCGAACATTACAGTGCCCGTCAATGACGATGCTTGGACACATGGAGGACAAAGGACGCTTCCAAGGAGCTATGCAATTCGCCTTAGAAGCCGGCACTCCAAAATAGTTCACAGTCCCTGGCGTGGAGAAATCGTCCATTGTATTGTTGAATATAATTCCCGTACGAGCGCCTATCACTTTTGAACCAAAGCTGCGAAAAATACAATCGATCATGTTTTTATAATACGGACTAACCGAAAGTTTTCCTTTTGCTTTATAACATCGATTAAAAACCCAACTAAGATACGTTTAGTAAGTTTTCGTGTATTCTTAAAACATATTATTACCGTATGAAAAATGCTCACACAACATCGAAAAAGTAAGCATGCTTATTACAAAACAACCGCACACACTCATTGCACTATGATATTATTGGACTTTGTGTTGCGTTTGTTTAAATATATCTATGTACTGCGTGTTTAATCTTCTAGAATGTAACAGAATAATAACCCGTGGGTATCTGGCGAATCTTGTTAAAGGGAATTAAGGTGGTTAAACTTACAACGTATTTATAGTGCTGGTAATTGACACAGCGTCTCCGTTGGATGCTAGGACTGACAGGTGGGAGGTGCCGTGATCCTCCCAGGCGCTGTCAACAATCGGGTGGTAGTAGTCTGAGCCGAATGTCCTGGTATCATTGATTTGCTGTCTGCGGGCGTAGCCGAATGACGGGTCAGTCATATTTCGCACGAGCTTCAAAGAAACAAAGATATGAAACATTTGCCATGTGTGAATATCTTACCGAGTCATTAACCAGTTTACTCAAATCATATACAGAAGTCATTCATTAATGTTGTGGCTTTTACAGCTTTTACACAAAACTAGGTTACTATGTGTCTGATGCTGTTGTTGTTTTCAGAATATCTGTCAACATACTTATTTATGGATACATTGTCACAAATAACAATATGAAGAACAAAGTAAATCAATCTGAATGTCAACATATCAAGATCTTATTTCAAACATAAACCAAAATATGAATGTATACGTGAACTATTAAATAAAATATATTGACTGTTTAAAATTGCGTTGACTTCCATGAATTTTTAAACGATTAGTTTAAACGAAAGCTAAACGTTTGTCAACAAACATGCTTATATTGGCCCGAAGTTGGCTGTATGGTGTAGTCTGTAATGAGAGGTCGAAAATGGACTGATTTCGAAGTTATTTGTACCTTAAAAACTATTTGTGGGGGAATATTCTTGTTCAACCTAAGTAGCTATTCAAAATACACCTATAATGATCTTGCATTCAAATATTGCAGAATACATAGTGAGCCTAGTGCAACGTGTTTGTTATCGGTCCAATACGGGGTCGACATCACGGAACATGCACAAAACAAATTATGATTAATATTGTTTAATAATTATGTAAAGTTTCTTCCTTTTTTGACTGTATTATATTAACTTTTAGTGTTTATCTTATGAAGACGTGTTAAGTGTGTTGCGTGGACCTGTTTGTGATGGTTGTGATTGTCTTAGGTAAGGATTATGATTGGTGTCTTGTTCTGATGAAACTGGGCATAATACATGTGCGTAAAGTGTCGTCCCAGATTAGCCTGTGCAGTCCGCACAGGCTAATAAGGGACGACACTTTCCGCCTAAAATTGATTTTCGGTAAGGAGGGACTTCCTTGAAACTAAAAATACCCTTAAAGCGGAAAGAGTCGTCCCTGATTAGCATGTGCGGACTGCACAGGCTAATATGGGACGACACTTTACGCACATTTATTAAGTCCAGTTTTCTCAGAACAAGACACATATGTGTTTATGTGTTTCCAATATCGCGATCCTCTTAATCGCTTGTGTTTATAGCCGCGTCTATGTTTTGGTGAGGTTCTTTGAAAAATGGCCATTCACATAAATATTCAGGATAATCATCAACATAACCGTTTAATACTATACGCAGTGTTTTACGAAGGTCAATTTAAAACGAGGTACAGATGAAGCATTCTAACTGCACCGTCAGCTGCAACAAGCAGTACCATTTGGATCATAGATGGTCGTTTATTAAAATACATACATATATATAATGTGTCTGTCCATTTGATATATATTTTTCTAATTTATTAAGACAAACCAATGAAGAAAATAAATAAACAAAACGAAATGAGAAAGCATTTTTGTTTCTATTTTTTAAAATATAATTGCAAACACATATTTAATTACAAACATCAGAGTTCGAATGAAAGCAGCATATCGAACACATTGAGATGGAATGTCATCTCTAGGCCATTGTGCTTAATTGGCACTGGTGCATGCCCGGGGATTTTAACAATTCCGATATTGGGCTGATGCATATCTTTTATAAGCGCGATGTAAGGCGTCACTTTTATATATCGGGATTATTGTGGTCAATTACGGGTTTATGTTGGTGTCGATGTCAGTCCGAAATCGTACCGTCTTGCAGTACCATCTTTGACTGAGGTAAACCCGGATAAAACATGATTGCTGGGTAGCTCCTATTTCCTACATAACCAAGCATTGTGGTAAAACAGTGTACTTGTTCATGTACATGAAAGGGTGTTTTACCCTCAAAGCGACACTAGTTTGTTATTGTATTGAATCCTGACGATTGAAACACTTCTGCTAAACTTATTTATGAAGTTTTCTAATAATTAATAACTTTTCCCTTTGTATATGTTTCGTAAGATCGTGTATAATCGCTTAAATAGTCATACTTCATGTAACTTGGTAGTCAAATAGAATGATATATTTAGTGGAATTCCTCCAGTTTAAGTTTAGTCTGTTCGAATGAAGTATTATAACGTCATTTATAAATTGTATCTCGACATGCAATAACTAAGTAAATAGTAATTACCTCTGCAACATACGTCCTAAAAGCCTCTGAACCAACGTTATTGTCACCAAGCTGTTGTCGCACAGAAAATGCATGCTTAAATACCTCAGTCACTCGATGCCAAGTAGTGGTTGCGCTGGCAACGTTTGATACGCTATCCGGAGTCAACTTGAAATCTATAGTAATATTTAGACATCGATAACCTGACTGTCGTTAACATTCTTTACTTGATGACGTACAAGAAGGTTGTATATTATTATCCTAGTATTCCAGCTAATTTTTACTTTGTTTTACATATTCTAACATATTCTTGGGTATTTTTTTAATTTGAACAAAATAAAAATGAATTCTGAATCACATAAATAATGCAATTCCAGTGCAATCAGCAAAACAAAACTATAATTACATCTGCTATTTCAGGAAATCGACCGACTGTCTACAGTCCAGTATAATACTTGAAGGCTCTTACAAAAAAAAAAAACAACCACCACACATCATTACAACTCGGGTCATCGTCATAGAAAGGGCAATGCATTAGCGTTTAAGTTAGGAAAGTGGCATATCGAACAATTGACTTAATAAAATTTATCACAATCCTTCACAAGAAAATACTTTGTTTAAAGCAGCATTTACCGTGTAAACATGTGCAACAGTATGTCTACTGTTCATGGAAAACAATATGCCATAGGTAAACTGAAACGCATGTATTTACCATTCAGCATGTTCAATATGAAAAGATAGACAGCTCCACTTGAAGGCAGCGGCGGAGAATACGCTAAGAAGTTTCCATGGAGAGTGAAGCTTAGCGCATCTCCAACCAATGACGTGTAATTGGCCAAGTCCTGTCTTGTGATAATACCACCTGCCAATGCACGTACAATGTGACTATTACATAAATAACATACACGCACGACACAACGAACTGTCTTACTAGAATTTAAGTAGTTTTTGTATGTTCTTGCGATTTCTATTAAGTGTGACTACAAACAGAAAGCTTATCTTTGAACTATGAACTTAAGTACCAAAAGACTGACTTCGGTATAGGCTAAATTAAAAAAAAACTCTTACCTGCCGATACAAACATATCTCACTGATTAAAAATCTTTTCAAAATCATGCACCGTATCAACCGTTTTAATTCTATTACCCCATTTATGCCTAGCGTCTAGAAAAAAGGTCTTGGCAAACAGCGTAGACCCTGATGAGACGCCGCATGATGCGGCGTCTCATAACGGTCTGCGCCGTTTGCTTAAGGGAATTTATGTAAGAAATATTCTAAATATAGAAATAAATATACCAGACACCCTTAATTTTGGAAATAAATTTATCTAATTTAGAAGAATGGGAGATTCCACTACGCATAAATGGGTTAAACAACTATTTGGTTATTCCAGATGTGCTTTCGAAAGATTAATATGGGCTTCAACCTATAAACGGTTAAGATCCGGATTACAATTATTACCAGCAGTTTACATCATATTTGTCTGTAATCGATAAAAACGTTCCTCTTTTTATCACATGCTAGACCCTGTGTAATACAACCATTACATATTTTTTTTATTACACATGTGTTATACAACACTTTAAAGCGTTTTCATTGGCTTAGTTTTCGTTTATTGACCAATCGCATTTTGTTATTTTGGTGAAATGACGTCAATAAATGTAAACAACATTCGGGATTTATCATTATGTTTGCGTAAATATTTATTTAATTTGCTCATTTAAAATCATGTGATAAAAAGATCTGACACTCGTTGTCATATCATACCATATTTTATTAAACTCGTCCAGGAAATTCGTTAGTAAGCTCGCCAAAGGCTCGCTTACTAACAAAATTCCTGAACTCGTTTAATAAAATATGGTATGATATGACAACGAGTGCCAGATCCTATATATACGTATTACAACTATAGAAATTCTTTTCGAGGTCCGCACATAAGGCTGTCGTGAAGACGCAGCGAGACCTGTAAATAAACTCTGACATTCACACACAGAAATTCTTTTCTTTGCAAATTATGTGTTAATATTACATGAAATAAGAATAGTAAGCACTTTATTTGCTGCACAAATGATATTTCTTAAACGCCAAAAAAATCAACCCATGTCTTCAAACCCAGATGTTCTCATTTAATATCCCTAAAGTTTTGTTTTAGACAAAATTGTATTCTTCGCATTCACACATGAGAACATAAGAAATATGTTTACTTATTTATTGAAAAGTATACATCTTCAAGTCTGCATGCATACGATGTCGTGTACACCGGACAATATATCAACGTGTTCTCTGTGAACTTTCATGGAACTGCTTTCAAGCCTGTTGAGTTACGATCTCCACAGTAAAATAACGTTTTAACGCTCTCTTCACGAGAATAGTTCCAATGCTATAACTCCACAAGCAAGATAGCGAGGACTTGTATTATATGCTTGCTCGCAATGCTCTTTGTAGGATTAAAAAGATTCAGCTCAATATCTTCATGTGTTTTAGAATGGTGGAACGAACAAGACAACGATCACATGCTATAAACTCTATTCAAATAAAATATATTTAAGATCCGTTTAATTTGAATTCATTTGCAATAAGATAAGAACATGAGCGTATGTTATGCGCATGCATATAAGAACATTTCAAACAAAAATGATATCGGGAAAGTTATGTGTACCGGGAACTTCTCCACAATGATTTCAATCAATATATTAAGTGTAATTCCATTCTCTTTAATGATAATAAATTGTAACACGATAAATCATAGCACTTTGTAATACTAAATTTTTAAACACCGATATAATGATTAATTTCATCTTTAAGTCATCTATCATCACATGAAGGTTCATTTGAACAACTTTAATACCTGCAGAGTTTTTCCGCACACAAGAGACGGACGATACAAAGCAAGGATAATAACTACAAAAAAATACTGAAAATAGCACATTTGATTCTTGAACGTTGCATAACCTAACAATCGCCTCTGTATAACTGTGCATAGTTTTATCTTAACGTATTCAATACTTACCGACAAAATAACAATGACTATAAAGCATAACAAGTATATAATTTCAAGAGAGTTGCGGTGCATGGATTCTGAGCTTCACCCGAATGCTTTTTATCATAATTTGGTTTAATTTATTTGATGTGAATCTTTCCTCCATACATACATGAAGAGTGATAGACTCACGGATGGTAGGAAGGAATAAGTACGGATGCAAGAACAACGACTAAACTGTTAGATGCCACCTTCGGTGGAATACAAATACTTTGAACGATTACCCGCTTCCTGAATGTCGGCAACAATATCGTCTGCTAAACTACCACTATAAAACGCATCTGGGCCTTCGTCTGCGATAATCTGTAAAGTTTGCGCCAATTTCGGTAGCTTCATCATTTCGCCTTCTTTGTACGTTTTGCCAGTGTTAGGGTTTGTGATCAACTGTCTAGAAATATATATATGAATATATTAAACTATATATAAAACTATATTAACTATATTAAACTATATTATAAATATATAAAACTATATTGATGGTGATCACGGTGTACACATAAGCTGCATGAAACAAAGCGATGGCAACACTCGCTCTTGGGCTACAGAGGCGGAAATATTAGCGGCTTCAACATTATATGACGTAGACATATACGTGAAACAATACAACAATTGTTGCTGTAGTTGGCTGCGATTCCCTGTAGAAAATGGGTCGCCTAATCGGAAGTTCATTTGTGTGCGGCTAGAAAACCAGCACTTTGACTTGATTCGGCAGCATGAAAGACCTACGCCCGATACAACAGAAGAAACGATACTTTCCTCGGAGAAAATGCAGACCACACAGTGCATGACAAAAACAAAGACAAAACATGACGAAAACCAAATGAATGTTGTTACCAACCTATCAAAAAAGACATTTACTGAGGCTCAGATGTCCCTGCTGTCGAAAGGACTGAAGTTCATACCGACTAGAAAAACAATAGACAAAGGGAAATTACTCACAGACTTGTCAGCGTGGGAACGCCGTATGCGCTTAAGAGAATATTTCTATGCAGAAGACGCAGAACATAGAACCAGGGAAGATGAGAACCTATACAAAAAGAAGACCTCGACGTGGACTCCAAAGGCAAGCCGCGACAAATGGCTGGACACATATATACAAGCGGTCAAAGACGACATAATTTGCGGTTTAAAACGAAAATTTAAATATAATCTGAGCAGATCGGAAGAACAGGCAATCAAAGAATTACTCCACGACGATGACATAGTAATTCGCCCTGCCGACAAGGGGTCGGGGAAAGTGATAATGGACAGGGAGGTCTATGTCAAGAAGCTGAAATGTGAAATGTCGGACAGTGAGACATACGTCGAGGTGACGGATGATAAAACAAGGATTGTGGAAATTCAAAGTGAAGAAAGTGGCCGATACCCTATACAAGAAGGGGTCGATCGACAGTGACCTTAAAAGGTATCTCACCAGCGGCGGTGGAACTTCCGGTAAGCTTCAAGGCAACCCGAAGCTTCATAAACCTGGAATGCCTCTCCGCACTATTGTAAACGGCCGCAATCACCCGACAGAAAAGATGGCGGAAATAGTGGAGAATGAATTGCGCGATCATGTGACGTCACTTCCGTCGTATGTGAGAGACACAACCGACTTCCTAAGCAAAATAACACAGATACAGCATCCGTTACCAGACGGTACCATCATATTTTGTTTGGATGTAAAGGCCCTTTACCCCAGTGTACCAAGAGAAGAGGCCCGTGCTGCAGTAATTGAAGCTCTCAATCGGCGATTGCAATCGGAAGTACCAACCAACGACATGATCACAATGAAGGACACTGTTCTAAATAACAACACCATTCAATGGAGACCACTACATGCAAAATGAAGGAACTGCTATAGGATCGCACTTAGGTATGAATTACGCATCGACCTACATGGGTGCCTGGGAGACAGAGTTATTTTCAAAATCAAATAAACATCCAATAGCCTACTTCCGGTTCGTTGATGATGTTTGGGGCTTGTGGACACATGGTTTGGAGGCACTGAAGATGCGTTCCATGCGTTTGCAAATGAAATCCATCCACGAATACAGCTAGAGCTCCGCTACTCCACAGAGCAGCTCGAATTCCTAGACACCATGACGTCTATTCGAAAAGGAAGGCTGGTTTCAGACCTATACACCAAACCAACAGATCGGCACCTCTACCTGCACATGGACTCGTCGCATACCGAGTCTACGAAGAAGGCCATTCCGCACGGCTTAGGTGTGAGGCTGAAAAGAATATGTTCGGAAGAGACGGACTACAAAAACACAGAGATGAGATAAAAGAGCAACTACAGAAGCGAGGATACAATGGCAGATTCGTCGAGACAGAACTGAAGAAAGTTTATAGCAAGAAAATCTGCTGCGTACGAAAGTGCCTTCAAAAAGTACTTCCAGGGTACCGCTCATTATCACTTTCTCCAGAGCGCTACCAAATGTCGGCCATATTCTCCGGAAACACCTGCTAACACTCCACACTTCAGATCATATGAAAAACGTATTTCCTGAACCCCCGTTAGCAGCATTCAGAAGAGACTGCATCCTTCAAAAAATATTGGTTCATAAAAAACACAACTGGATGTTTTTCCGAGTTCCCAACAGGAGCGGACCTTGTGGGGTACAGAGGTGCGCAATCTGTCCATACATGATGGAGGCTGAAAAGTTCAGCGACACCACCGGCAAAAGCTACAATGTGCGGAACGAGGTCACCTGCAAATCCACCAATGTAGTCTACGCTGTACACTGCGAACGGTGTAAGACCTTCGTATACGTAGGAGAAACGGGAGATACCCTGTACCAGCGACATCTTCTTAACCTGTCCCGGATACGGACTCGACACAACGACCCGGTAGCCGAGCACTTCTACACAAACGGCCACAGCGTCGCAGACTTCCGGGTCATGGGACTCGAAAAATTGAAAGGAACCGACGAGTACCGGATGACCATCGAACAACTTTGGAAGCGCAAACTGAGGACGTTCAAACCATATGGACTAAACACAAAAGACTAAAATTGGCGCGCAATGTTACGTGCGATAATATAACGTCACTTCCGCTAAAGATTATATGCTTATTCACAAATAAACGCCGCTGAAGAAGACCGAGAGGTCGAAAGCTACGGCAAATTTAATAAAAGCGTTATATATATGTGTGTGTGTGTATCCATATATTATGCTTATTATATGACAAATATAACAAAATAAACATATTCTGAATTTTAGTTCACATTTAATTACTGAAATCAGTGTTTGCTAGTTAATGAACTAGTTCTTATTTTAAATTGAATAACGTATTTATCTAATCATATTTTTTTAATTATGCTGACATGCACGATGCCTTGTTCTTTATTCCGCACATTTTTTATTACAAGTTTAACTTGTAACTTGACTCAAGTTCATAATGTACTGCAAATTAAAAAAGAAATAATAAAAAGTTATAAGCATTAAGTTATATATAATGACTATGTAAGACGTTAAATCTACAGAAACAATAACAATCCTGAAACATAATCATGATAAACAGTTGTTAGATATCGGTTGTTATTTTTTAGGCAAGCGACCAAGTGCCTATACAACAAATAACATATTATGCTGATTAGCATTACAAATAAAAATAATTCAAAAAACGATAATACATTAAAAAGTGATATTACAACTCAGAGATGTTGGTCCTTATATATCTATATGACCGGTTTCAGTCTGTAATTAAGAAATAGTAAACCCCACTGAGGTCCATATGGCATTATAGTGACCAGCCAGTCAGCCACAAACCGTATATGGACCGAAGCCTACGGCCTACGGCTTCGGTCCATATACGGTTTGTGGCTGCCTGGCTAGTCACTTTAATGCCATAGGGACCTCAGTGGGGTTTACTTTTCCTTAAATATATACTACATTTATGTAACTCAAATCTCCTATTATGAGTCTAAGTTCAATATATTTTTAGTTTTTGGTTTCGAATGGAAATAAACGTGTGATCTTGTAAATTTATATAATGTTACTCGTCGCTAGTGTTGAAGTGCTTCCAAAATATATTAGTGATTTTAATTACATAAATGAAGTGAAGTTCTGGAACTCTGCTTCTTTTGCTGCCATATGATCACTAAGCGGTTTGCTGACACTGAATCCATCCCTACACAGCTTTATTGCTGGTTGAAACAATTGTTTCCATGGTAACAGACCACCAAGTTTCCAGGCCTCATAAAGTCCTCGTATTTTACCGGGTATGGCGATAGCCTGTCCGCCTGAAGGGAAATATCCATTTAGAGATCAGATTTGAAAGCATATTCTATACGAAACGAACTATTTCTAATATTAATTATATACTATTTTGCAATATTGTTTCATACATTATAACACGAATTTTACTTATAATTGGAGTTTATATATAACTAAACTTTTTTAATGTCTTAACACACAAATTTCACTTCCATAAATATTTGAAAATATTGTGCTAGTTGACTGCCACACAATGTTTAAAATGCAAGAATTATATTTGAACTCAATACACTACTGTGTGCATTTGTAATATTTCATAGATACCTATACAGTGTAATTGTTAGTCACTTACATTTTCGACGGTCAGCTTATTAGAATTCATTAAGCATTTTAATGGCAACATCTTTACCACGATTTTCACTGGAATAACAATGCTGGTTCCTAAATAAAATTTGTCAATTCAATATTTAACAGTTTATTCTGAATTTGATTCGACGATGTAATGCCACACATCGCAGCATTATATGTAAGGTTCACATCGCAGCATTATATGTAAGGTTCAACATAAATATTGAATGCAATCGATATAATGTACTACTTCTTGCCTGCTGTTGAAGAGATGTTTTTGTCGGCAGTGAACATGTACTCTGTGGCCATGGAAGGTGCCTGTTCCCGAGCGACCACAGCGTAAGTCTTGCAAGAACTTCTAGAAATCACAACACATGTAAAAAAATATTAGTTGTAGGTATAATTTACATGACAACAATTATTCAGACTATTCAGTCACTTGATTAAATCATATAAACATGTATAAACAAGTGTTTTAGAAGTTTGAAATAGATATTTAAGCAGTAATTTTGGACTTTCTCTTTACTTCACTGTGTGTTCGAATTGCCTCTGAAGAGAAGAAGTTTAATCTTCTTGTTACATTTAAGGCATATCAATTCGCACATTTAAACACCCAGACCAAACAGTCAAACAAAAATAACAGACTGACCTCCGCTTAGCGCGATTCCGTTATATTGAATATAAATCAAAGTTTGCAAATCAAATAAGTAACAAGACGTGTTTCCGTTATCAGGGCACAATACATACCTATTATAGTAGGTAAGAAAACAACCACCCCCGACACCACTGCACATCATGTTGTGAACCCCAAGGCACAAGGTGGTCGCTATCGCCGCATCTACAGCACTACCACCTTGTACAGCCATGATGTGACTGCAGCGAAATATAAATATATATATCTATATATCGCGCATTTGCTTATTTCAATTTGCATTTTGAAAAAGAGATGTCACAACAAAACGCTCGAATATTCTATCGTATAGAATGTACATGTTCTGTAAGACTTCCCGATATGCGAATTATCTATTGCATATATGAAGTATTAACAGAAATACATGCCAATTTAAACCTGTCATATCTATGTACACCATATTGGACAGTGTTATAAGCATTAGCTAGTATAGCATTATTTTATGACCCGTAAATAAGGTTTGACATTTAATAGCGTATATTAGCAGATACAGAGATACACGCAAGCCTTAACTTGAATTTAATTCAAATCAAAATGAGGAATACGTCTGTTTTTTCGGTGACTGTACATGATGGCCCCTCAGACATTTTAACTTTTTTAATTGCATTTTGTAAGAGTTATAACGATGTGTTGCAATCATATCTTTACTACAAAATCACGCCGAGGTCGACTAACGATGAACAGTCGAGCTAATGGTACCATGCGGATGCTAGGCGTGCACACTCACATTTACATAATTAATTGTGAGTTTAAGCAAACATGATTACACTTACCTTATAACTAGATCTTACCTTTAGCAATATGCACACGTGAGAATAAACATATATCACACAAAACTTACTTTCCGATTTTAGAACACTCTGCATTGTCGGCTGCTACCGCTGCAAAGCGGTATTTTCCCTCTGGTGACGGTGAAGGTGGTAAATATAGCGGTGAATTTGACGGCGACGTCGCTGTAGTGGTTCCGTCGTCTGTTGCTAGCCCAGAGTCTTCGGATTTCTTTCGACCGAGGCCCATGATACCGATAACGGTCACTGTACTAATTACTGTTTGAGACAGTAAACTATCGTTTTTAAATCATTGACATTTCCCGATATACCACACACAATTACTAAATAAAAAGGCTATGTTAAACAATATGTTAACAACACAGAAACACTATTCACAGGGAGCCGACAATGAAGAAAAAAACGATGTACAAAACAAACGAAAGTGTAAATGTCTAAACTGTTAGCCTATTTTCTTTAGATGACACAAATGTGATTCAAAGAATCGTATTGAATTTAAATTGAATAAATATAACATGTAGATAGTGTATTTAATCAATCGTTTTGATACCTTACACAATACAATGTCTCCCATATTTAAAATACAGTTCAGGCAATACCAAGTATTTAAGGTTATGATTTCAATTTATCAGTTGATTCATTATTAATATGAATGTTAACACATATCCGGATATCCGGATATACGAATACTGGTCCAGTATCCAGATGGTTTAAGAGAATCCGAATATTTTATTAGATGAT
The DNA here is from genome assembly GCF_020536995.1 of Dreissena polymorpha. Classification (NCBI taxonomy): domain Eukaryota; kingdom Metazoa; phylum Mollusca; class Bivalvia; order Myida; family Dreissenidae; genus Dreissena; species Dreissena polymorpha. The sequence goes on along the minus strand of NC_068358.1, from coordinate 72,168,622 downwards.
ATTATATTGTTGTTACGCACACCATGTTCTGCCGTTAATCTGTATACCAGAAATCGTCGACAGACTAACATAAATGCGTTAATATGTTGTTTGCTCAGCGGGTGCCGATGACAGTACCACATTACCTTCGTGATAATGACCTGATTGCATAACTTTCCAATTGCGCCTTAGTGTTTTATATGGTCGTTTCTTCCCGACAATTGACATTACTTGCTCCTTGACTTAACAGTGTGAAAGCATGTGTTCTGTCCGATCTGTACTACCTAAGCTAAGGAATAGACTCAAGACTGACGTGGTTGATGCAATTCTTTTTATGACAACCACCTCAAACACATCTTTTCCACCAAAAAACAATATTTGTTTAACAACATCAACATTTCACAATTTGGTGTTCTGACTGAGTGCTCATATATGGCGTTATATACAGTCACCTCAGACAACCCGTGTTATAGAAATGACAGGATTTTGCGTAAAATAACAAAGGGCCGTTAAAAGCATGACAGTTTCAAAGACTACGACTTGTACTATTTAATGACGGTACAATTTTAGCATTTGAAATTTTTAGTGTGCGGTTAAACATAACACTTTCAAAAACTTATAAAATTTATTTGAGTGCAAATTCTTACCACGACATAAAACGTCTCTTTAATCGACAGAAACTCCACATCACCGACAATTCTTTGAAAAGTAATGTGTAACTAGAAATGGCGCGGCAGAGGCCGACGCGTATAATTGAATACGTTCTAACACTTTTGAAAAACATAGTTTGACATTTTAGCAAATCGCGACGTACGCTAAATTTTAATGCTTTAGAATTTACTATGTTAGTCATGTTACACACATGGAATTTTCTTCGAATATTGACTTCTGATGAATTAAATTACGTCCTTCTATATTCAAGATATAAACAGGCAGAGCTAGGTCCCTTATCTCAAGTCGAAAATATTTCGCACTCATCTTATTATTGTTTAAGATATAAACAACATTAAAGAAATAGGACGCTAGGGATAATTAATTTCTTAAAATGTTGAAAATAATATGATTTACTAAATCATTCACTAAATTTAGTTTTTTCTCTTACAGAAACCATTCTCAAAAGATCAACTAAGAGTTTTCCGGACTATGAAAAACGCGCTAAGAAATACAAGCCCATAAACGTTAGAAAATGTTGTCATTACTCTACGCAAAGGAGCGGATACACTCGAAAATAAACATTTTGCATGCGACAACTACATGATGTGGCTAATTCATGCATTAACATGATTTACACGTGTTAATTCGTAAACATAACGCGTTTAAATTTATACTAAATCAAAAACATCCGTACACAATGAAATGCGTCATCATTTTGCAATAAACGTTAATCTATCAGCGACATTGCTTGATCAGAATGATTTATACCGAGTATTTTGAACGTTTTCATGTTTTTAAAGTTAAAACTTATTTGTGCAGTTCGTTGTTAAATATCTGCAAATATCTTATTTTGTATCCATACTAAGCAGTATTCAATTATGGGTACAGAACATACTTTATGACAGCAATTCGCTTTACGGAATGTTGAATGGTTAAAAGAAAGATGGGTTTGTGACGAACGAGACCTTATACTAAGTTTTAATTTGATATTTACGGAGCTCAAGTATTTTTTAACCGTATACATGCTATGCAAATCGATATAATTATAATGAAATCTTAAAAATTTCTCATTTATAATGCAAAGAACCGTTTATTTCACACGTTAAGTTCGTGTGTGACTTCATCTATTTTTAATTGGATGTATTTATTTGAATGATTTGTAAAGAATTTTTGATAAAAGATATCTTGAGCAAATAGGAAGACACAATTTCTGTAATGCCCTTTGACGATGTCAATGCTAATACGAGAGGCGCCCATTTTATATTTGAACAAACCTAACGACGCAAAATAATTACTGTAATAGTACCTTTATTTAATTAAGTGTTCAATATGAGGCACACGGCAGTCGAAAAAAAGCCTTCACCTTTGTGGCCATGATTTAAGAGTTGTGTTCATACTATTATGGTTCAGTTATCTCAACTCGCCCTTATGATTTTTCAGGACCTATACATGTAACAGATTTAACGTTGCGCTTCTGTATACGGCGTTTAAGGATTCCCCATATAGATGTTTTACTTGCGACACTGTACCAACACTGTCCTGATGAACCATCATTGATTTCTGAACTTCTGGAAAAAGTTTTGGGACGTCATTTTAAGAACGGGCTTTAAGACGAATAATTATATTATGCATGAATATAAAAATAGACGGCATGTCACCTAGTAAGGTTAATATAAGGGGCTTATTTTTTCAACTTTAAGTATGTTGCTATGAAGAAACTATCTTGTTTTACGAATTAAGGGTATATAGTCCGCCTTATATAAGAGTCGAAAAGCATGTCATCACAAATAAGACTACAATATAAAGAAGCGAACCACGTACACGAATACAATGTAGACGACATTGCCCTTCGTCAACGTGGTGGTCAGTATTATGACATCAAGCGGAACATATTTTGTTATACTTTTGTTATACCAACTGAAAGCGTTGTTGGTCAGAAATATCTACCGTAATACCGTCATAAAACAGTTTTTGGCAGCTTTTTAAACTACCGACGCTTTGTCACGTGCACGATTTTAAATAAGACGGCGTGTTACCTAGTCATTGCTAACGTACCCAACATGATTTTAGTCGATACACAAGGACAAGTATTTGTGTCAGATATGTGCAACTAAAACAGTCAAAATAAGAACTGAAATAGCCTGGCATCGCTTATAACGTATTGTCACTCGCAGGATTATGAATTAGACTAGATGTCACCCAGTGCGGTTGACGTAAAATACTTATATTCCCAAGGTGATATACCGGTAGGTTAAACGGTTAAACGTGTGTGTAAACATAATTTAAAAAGAGTATGATCGCCACTTTGATTCCCTGTCACGTGCACGGACTTATGTATTTTATATATTAAACAACCCGTGTTTAAAACCATGAGTCATGGTCACTTGCACACATACATATTAGTCAATCTCTTAGCAGTAATGTGTTTCAATCGTTACTAAAGACAGGATATTAAACGTCAAGTACGTGATTGGAGATGTGTGGATTATACTACAGCAGGACATTCCCTTTATGCTTTTTAATCAGCGCGTGAATCAACCGCTGTGCTAACCAGAGAAAGTCCAATTTAACCCATTTATGCCTAGCGTCGAGAAAAACGGCCTTGGCAAACAGCGTAGACCCAGATGAGACGCCACATGATGCGGCGTCTCATCAGGGTCTGCGCTGTTTGCTTAAAGGAATTTCTGTTGGAAATATTCTAAATATAGAAAAAACTATACTAGACATCCCTAATTTTGGAAATAAATTGATCCAATTTAGAAGGATGGGAGAGTCCAATATGGGTGAATTGTTCATTGTGTGTTTGTGTATTATGAGTTTTATGGGTCCTTCCTTTGCAGGAGGCTCCATTATGAAAGGACTCTAAGTTGTTCGATTAAGTTGTGCTATTGTTTGTAAGGGGAGTAGATTACCCGATGGGTATCCACCAGTCGGCTATGCTGACTGAAACCCACATTCTTTCAGACACGGGGAAATTACACGGGTCGCCTTGGTAAGACCATTCAGACGACTGCAAAATGTCAGTGGACCTTAACATTTGCTTTGTTGGGGTACACAGGAATTGATTCCTTATATACGGTAGATGATTAAGGCAGCTTTATTCATGAAAACGTGTGTTTCATACATTGTTCGTATAATACAGACGGTGCCGGGTTGTTTATTTTACACAATCAACAGCCGCCTAACACTGTACATGGTGAAATCTTCTATATATTATATTTTTAAGAACATAACAAGAGTGCAATTATAAAATAATAATGAATCGTATGCAGACCGAACTTTTTTGTGTGAATAAATAACAGCTTATGATACACGTTCTTTTGATTTCGCACAAAACCACAAAACAATTACGGCACACCGGAACACGAACTTCAGTTGACTGGGTCGATCCCTACCTACACGTCCATCCATGTCCGGCGGCCTTTAAAAGCTCTGCAATTCTGTGCGCCATCAAAAGAACTACGGTAATCATACAGCAGAAGTTTAAATACATCAAACATACATGATATGTACACGATTATCATAAGTATTGCATCACTGAATAGAATATTATCAGCATGTATACACAGGCAAACAATTTAACTTGACATGAAACTTTTAAAGTTTAACAATTTAGCAAAATAATATATGACTATTAAACATAAATAATATTATGAGGTTTTATTGATTTTAAGATTTAATATAACTACCAGTTCCATAGGACTATTTTAATTGTAAATTAAATAATAATATCAAAATTAAAATACGGTTTACTCAAAGACAGATCCAATACATTACGATTGTTGTATCTATCTGATAGTAATCAAGTCAATAACAAATTTAATTAAGGTTTATCGAAGTTAGATCTATTTCAAAAAATAATATTATGAAAATTATAAAGTCAAAGATTTAATTCAAATTTTACTAAGTTAGATCAATATAAGAATCATTTCAGTAGTAGGAAAATTATCCAATTAAGAAGGCATATTTCTGAAAAATATGTAATACGTAGTTGATACTTAGAAGTTCATTTACATAATTATATTATTTTAAAGTTTAAACTGACACAGCAGCATACAACATATACTTTTACTTATATAACATACTGCTTCTGATATAAAAAGCATTAACAACAAATTTCGCACACTTTCTATGATGGCATTTAACCAAGAGAACTAATTTATCTTTATTTCCAAATGTAACTGATATTGTGTTCTCATAAAGAGCACAATCAACAAGAAAATGAGTTTCATCTTTGACCAGTCCACTATAACACAACCTACACCGTCTTTGATCGGGAGCTTCACCCACATACCTTCCGGTCTCGACCGTAAGTTGCAGAATTCCGGTTCTGAATTGCGAAAATAAAGCGCGTTCATTTCTTTTTAAGTTCAGTGTAAGATATTCTTCACAGGCAATTTCAGTTTTGAAGTTTCTATATGTTCTTAACTTTGAAACACTTTCATAGTCTCTAGACCAAATTATTGAGTAAGGTTAAGTCTAGACATGACCGTTTTAAAATCACTGCACCAGTTATTGTTATTTGATGAACTGTAATTCCTATCAAATGCTCGTTTGGTTAATCTATTTTCGTCAAGTTGTACATGCCTATTCCAAAACCTAATAATTCCAAGCCATCTACGGTAAATGCTCGGTAACCATCCAATTTCACCGAGCAACACTATTAAAGGCGTAAATCTATGTACCCCTAAAAAGTACTGTATTGCCCGGTGGTGAACTTTTTCTGCTGATTGGAAGTGTGTGAATTCCCCAAATTGATGCACAGTAATCCGATATAGGTATCACACAAAAATTGTATAGCTTTTCATAGGTTTTTAATCCAGCTTTTTTCATATTATGAATTGTATTTATAATAGACTCGAGAGCTCTCCCGGCACTTTTTGCAAGCATTTCACAGTGAAAACTATAATCACGCTTTTCGTGCATAACTACCCCTAGATACTTATATTTGTCTAAAATATCCAGCATATTTAATCCGATTTTGAATTCGGTATCTGTTCGTTGTGTGTGCCCCTTTCTAAAATGCACGACTTTAGATTTTTCTGTATTAATGAGTACCCTCCATCGTTTACACCAGTCATGCATTTGGTTAAGCATAATCTGAAGATCGGCCTCCGATAAGGACTATATCATCGGCGTATAGTAACATGGATACAGAAGTTTCATCGATGTATACATAAAGTAATGATTCAATAAGTTAGTTGTCTAAACAATTGTTGCGATTTTCAGATATGTTTTCAATTAACGGGCATTGAAACATATTGAACACATCTTGGAATAGTTAATAAAAATGATAGTTTTAAATTTAAATGAACAGTTTTGTATGTTATATTCTTATAATTTAAAACAATATAACCTGAATTTTAGCCTAGAAATAATTAGACACATTTTACACATTACCATCACATACCTATTATTAAAATATAAATGGAATATAACAGACTATCAATTCGAATATATAGCAATTTTCTTACTCACTTGTTTAGTATGCACTAGAGCAGCAGAATAACACATTTCTGAGGCACGATCAACTGCAGTTAATACTTCCATCGTTCCGCCTTGTATACAAGGTTTTTGAAATATTATAAGATGTATGGCCATTATAGTACATAAGTAAAGTTGTAAAAATAGCAACTGCTGTGGAAATATATGTCATGAGTTGTGAATATATACTGAGTGCCAACAAAGAAACACGCCTGTCAATTAGAGATTCCAGTGTAAAAATGTGTTTTTCCAAACGTGTTGCCGAATCTCCGCGTCTAGCCGTCGGATTGAAGGTCTTTAAGGACCCACATGACTCCTCCAACAAGGTAAAGACTTCCGGTAACTAGCACGAGAACCTTTTTCTCTCGGTTTCTACTATTGCTCGTCGTTGTATCATTATCCGCGTCTTTTTTGTCAATTCCGGTTGTGTCTTCATGTACATGGATTTCTTGCGCTGGCGTTTTTACAGCAGGCGCGTTTATATCGGTCATCGTCAAACTATCGTTGCTAGAGTGAGATTTTGACATTTTGTTGACGTCATCTTTGAGTTCCATAATCCAATCAAAAGCCTCTTTAATTGTTCGAACTGCGCATGACAGGAACGGTTTGTCACCATGTTTGCGTTGACTGGTTTCGTTCTTCGCGTTATTACCCAGCAACGTTTCGTACGTTTTCTGGCGTTTGACGCTGTCCTCGAAAGTGGCCAGTTTCTTGACTTGATCTGAAGTCAAAGGTTACTTGACGCAAATTCATTAACACACAATTAAACGAAGCCACGTCATGACAATTTCTTTCAGAACTTCAATATATACAATTTTAATCGCAGGTCTTTAGTAGCACAAACCGACGATCTTGGCATTAATGAATAAAGACAGCCTGCCACGATCACTGATATTTAACAACTAACTTTCAATAAACTAACGACCATTGTTGAGTTTCTGTAATTTTCATAAAGTATCGCAGAAAACGTATCAGGGTATCATATATCATAAAAATGGAAGTCATAAAAAGGAGGTACCTGCGCATTTTGGCTCTTTAAAAATTGCATTTGTACAAAACACGGCTGCGTTGAAATCACATGTCTGAAACAAACGACAATAAACAAGATACATATGCTTATTAAGAGCATCGTTACTGCATATTAAACACTTGCCTATTAAAGTAGAGCGACACTAATCGGAGATAACCTTCAGAGGTCTGACCGACCTACTCAGACAAGTTGCACAACCAAAGTCTGATAGACCTACTCAGATTAATCTGTACCCATAACGATATGTCATACCTAATAAATCTAGATATTTAAGCGTTCTGTCAGTCTAAGTAAATCTGTATGTCCAAACAGTATATAATACCTACTCAATTTATATCTCCAAAGGGTCTGTAAGAACTACTAAACTGAAACTGTGTCCCTTATGGTCTTTAAAAATACTTAAACTGTATCTTTAACACGTCTTCTAAGACCTACTCAATCTGTTGATCCAAAACATTTCTTAGACCTACTGTATGTTTAAAAGTCTGTAACACCTGCTAAATATGTATCTCAAAGAGTTTGTAAGACCTACCCAATCTATATCTCTGAATGTCTGAAGCTACTACCGGTACTCAATATGTTCTTCCAATGCGTCTTTTATACATATTCAATCTGTTTCTCCAAAACGTATGCAATTTGTATGACCAAAAAGTTCAAAAGAGCTTCTAAATATTTATCTCAAAAACGTGTGAGACATACTTAATCTGTACCTCCGGAATGTCTTTAAGACCTACTCTAACTGCATCACAAATAGACGGTTTTACTTACCCGAACTGTATATTAAACTACGCTTAAATATATAATCAATCTGTCTCTCCAAAAGACCTTCTAAATATATATCACTAAACAGGCAAATAAGACCTTCTCAAACTATATAAGAAACCGGCAACAAAGACCAACTCAATATGGCTCCCCAAAAAGTATATAAGACCTTGTAAATATGTTTCCGCAAAATGGATATAAGACCTACTCAATATGTACCTCTAAGAAGTTTGTAAGACCTACTCAATATGTACCTTTAAGAAGTTTGTAAGACCTACTCAATATGTACCTCTCAGAAGTTTGTAAGACCTACTCAATATGTACCTCTCAGAAGTTTGTAAGACCTACTCAATATGTACCTCTCAGAAGTTTGTAAGCCCTACTCAACATGTACCTCTCAGAAGTTTGTAAGCCCTACTCAATATGTACCTCTCAGAAGTTTGTAAGCCCTACTAAATATGTACCTCTCAGAAGTTTGTAAGCCCTACTGAATATGTACCTCTCAGAAGTTTGTAAGACCTACTCATATGTACCTCTCAGAAGTTTGTAAGACCTACTCAGTATGTGCCTCTCTGAAGTTTGTAAGACCTACTCAATATGTACCTCTCAGAAGTTTGTAAGACCTACTCAATTTGTAATTCCAAATGTTCAAAAAGGCCCATCCAATCTTTATCTCCAAAACGAATGTAAATCCTACTCAATTTGTATCTCGTAAACGTATATAAGACATACTCAATCTGTGTTTCAAAAACGTCTATAAGAGGTGCTCAGATTCAAATGTATCATTACAAGTCTCTAAGACCTATTCAAAACTTAAAATATTTTATTTCCAGACTAGGCGAAGGTAAATTTTTAAACGACATTTAATCTTTAGTTGTAAGTCGTTATATCACGCATCAAAGTTACCATTCAGAAGTATTCTGATATGTATGTGTTAATTTTGTTTATACGAGGGCTCTGAAAATCATACCATTTGAAGGGAAACGATATTTTCATAAATAATATAAGAATATATATATAAACAGCACAGACGTAAACACAGGCCCTTACTTATTAAAACGAAGAAATGATTGGTTTGGCTTCAAAATACAAAATATACTATTAACTTATAATTTGCCACAAGTTCATTTATGGATTTAAGATGTTTGCAATGATTGTTCACAGAAGCACATCTAGGTTTAAATTCAAGCGTTAAAGCCCTTACATTCATCCTAGCACTTAAAGAAAAAGGAAATATTAAAATTGACCTAAGAATATTTTAATAGAAGTATACAGTTGAATAAGTATATATATTTCAGTACTCATTTTTTGCTAGATTTGGAAAAACTAATTATATTACCATTTGACCATATTTATTTAACATGTTTGAATAAAAAACAGGACTTTCTTTTCGGGATAACTTATAATCAGAGCTGTGTACCTTTTTGTAATATGTGAGGCACCCGATCGTTTATCTTTTGGAGATCAATGTCACACCTGTACTTTAGTAAACAACAAACACTATTATATTCAGTGAGGTTGTTAGTTTTCATTAGTTAATATACAGAACAAAAGTATAAACTAATCTTTCTCAGTTTAAATAAATGATAGGAAAATATTTTTTATACCACGAGCAGTTTTAAGAATCCATCCGCGTCTCTTTCAGAAGTGCAGTAAAACATGAGGATACGGAACACCTCGCCCCTGAAATATATATGTTGACATTTACCTGTATGATATAACAAGCGATATGTTTTATGTATTCATTTTATTTGATAAATCTCTTTACGGTGTGTGAAAACATTGTAAAACACACAAATGGCGTCATTTAACTGCTGCGATTTAACATGCCGTATGACACAAATATGTTGCCTGTTTTCAAAATTAATTTTTCAAATAAATACTGACTTTAAGTTGCACTGTCTTAAAAATGTGTGTTTATTTATTTAAAATATGTATGTTGCGGTAAAAAGAAATTTAACTCATACAGAGAACAGGTAGATCATTTCTTTTTTTTACATTCACGTGTATCGATAAATTTTGTATTAACTAGTGCAGCGACGCTTGAATTAGCAGTTCATATATAATATTATCAGAAATATCGTGTATAGGTACATGACAATAAAGTTTTCCTACTCTTTATCATCCAAGGATGTTTTCATTTGGAACCAATCCACACATTGCTGAAATTATCAAATAAACATAGCAAGATTAGCATGCTTGCCAAGGGGAGTGGATAAAAGAGGCATAGTCAGACGCTAAAAGAGTTAATTTTCCATGTGCAGGGTCAGTGTTCATCAACAAATGCATAGTCTTAAGAATTAAAATTAGGCGTAGAAAAAACGTTCGGCGTTTCAATATATGCGTGGTACAAATGTTTCTTATATATTGAACAAATTGTTACAAATGAAGACTTGTCTAATTATAGAAGGAAAGTTTGAATTCATAACGAAATAAAATATATTATACTATTACAACATTAAAGTTAACATAATTGTCTTAGTTTATGACTTTAGTCTAAGAATTTGTTGGTTAATACGGGCCCCAAGACGTGTAAAATACAAATTGCGTTTACAGAGATTTTTTGTCAACAATTTTGTTATGTGATTGTTTGAACTCGTAAGCTGCAACAAATGCAAGGAAACAGGAGTGAATTGATATTGTATGCGTTGATCTATTCTTAAGTTTCCAAGTTTCCAAGTTTATTTATTTCAAGCTCATTTCATGCATAACATGACAGTGTGAGCAAAAGTTACACAAACATAATTTAAAAAATACATAGTTGAAGGGGCCATTACATAGCAAACTAAACAAAAAAAAAAAAAAAAAAAAAAACATTTAAAGGGAGAGAATGTATAGAAGTTAAGCATCAATCACATGGGGGTAACAACATACACTATTTGATTGTATAGAAAAACAACACCAGAAAAATATAAGTTCTAAATTAAAACTGTTTCAATATTTCCTTAATGAACATACATAGTTTTCTGTAATTACTGTTAGTATGATAATCGATGGACATTAACAATTTAAATTTAATAGTATTAGGTCTTGTGTAATATTTTTTATCAATAAAACGTTTTCTTAGATCTTTAAGGGCATTACATTCAAGTAAATAATGGAATTCATCACCAATGTGATTATTGGAGTTACATAAATTACACAGTCTTTGGTTCGATTCTATTCCGTACCAACTTCCAGTTTCGACAGGTAACCTGTTATTTCTTGTCCGAATTTGTATAATGTATTTTAAAAATTTATCTGGAGTTTTAACAAGGTATGATTCGAACCCAAATGTGTCTTTAATAACCTATAATTACTGCATTTACTAGAATTATGTATATCTGAGTACCATTCATTAATAAACAGATCTGAAAGTTTTTGTTTCACGCTTTGACTGAGCCAGGTGCAATTCGGAAAATCATGAGACTGCCAAATATTCATCATTCCGCATTTAACAAAAATGTTTCGGATGCACTCTATCCAGTCAAATTTAGCATTTTCTATTGCATGTATATTAAATAAGGTGTTGTAGATTTGATATGACAATTTAAAACACAATGGATGGACCAATTTAGACCAAAAGGAAATCATTCTAGTTTCAATGTCAATTTGGAGGGGCTTTACTCCAGTTTCTCCGTATATAATGCAAGATGCCGTACTGGCTTTAACCCCTAATATAATTTTCAGAAACTTCAACTGAACTTTTTCTAATATATAATTATTTCCAAACCCCCAACATTCACAACCGTACAAAAGAATAGGTTTAATCATCTTATTAAAAAGATCAATTTTCATATCTATTTGTAAAGCGAGGTTATTGCATTTATTAATCAGACAGTACATAGCTTTTGTTGCCTGTTCGGCTAGATTCTTTTTGGTCTGGAAAAAAGAGCCACTGCTATTGAATAAAATACCGAGGTATTTATAATTTCTAACAACTTCAATGGGATGATCTTTATAGTAGAATACATAATTAGATGGTCTACCTTTACTAAAAATTACAATTTTTGACTTGTCTATGTTAACAGTTAGTTTCCATGCGTCACAATATTGGGAATACACATTTAAACAATTTTGAAGATCGTTAGCTGACTCTGCTACAATAACAGTATCGTCAGCGTACAGCAAAACAAATAGTTTGAAAAAATTTAACATATCGTTTTCATTTGACTGAACATGAAAATTTATTCCGTCTACATCACTGCTATTATTGAAATATGAATGTAGGTCATTCAAAAAGAAGGAAAATAGTATGGGGGATAAATTTTCTCCTTGCCTTACCCCAACTGAACATGAAAAATAGTTAGATTTTTCGCCATTACACATGATACATGATTTTGCGTTGTTGTACATATTTTTGACAATATTTAAGAACTTTCCATTTATACTGTACTTGCCTAACTTATACCACAATAATGACCTATTAATCGTATCGAATGCAGCCTTTAAATCGATAAATGCACAAAACAGTTTTTTCTTTTGAGTTCTAAGAATGTTAATCAGCGCATATAAGACAAACATATTGTCAGCTGTTGAAAAATGTTTACGGAAACCCGCTTGATGCTTATCAATAAGGTCATATTTCAAAATAAATTTTTCTAAACGTATGTTTAAGACTGAAGTGAATAATTTACTCACACAGCTCAACAGAGTGATTGGTCTATAGTTAGAAGGATCGTTTTCAGAACCTTTATTTTTAAAAATTGGATTAATAAGCCCAATGGTCCAATTGCTAGGTACTATACCAGATTTAAATACTAAGTTAAATAATTTTATATATACATCTTTCATAATTGGAAAGGATGCTTTAATGTGCTCATTCAAAATATTATCAATGCCGCATGCTTTGTTATTTTTTAGCAAATTTATACAGTGCTCGATTTCTTCGCATGTTATCTCGGCATTAAGTAAATCGTTATTATAAACGGTAGTTGGCTGTGATTCATCGCTAGTGAAATCAAAGACAGTGTCGTCGGCATTTACAGTTTTAAAATGGTTTTCCAGCAAGGCAATATTTGCTTTTACCGTATTGTGTTTTTTTCCTGAAATAGTTTTCCAGAATACTCTGGGGTTAGTGTTTTTCAGGGATTTAATTTTTTGAGCATTTTTCTTTTTAAATGTGTAATAACATTGTTTAATGGTTTTCTTGTATATTTTACTTGTGCTTTTAATATTAAGGCGATGCGCTTCAGATTTCTTAGTCTTGTATACATATTTGGCACGGTGAAAATTTGTCCGGGCTTCTTTACAATTTCGGTCGAACCATTTGGGCTCGTTGCTATACTTTGATTTATTTACATGTATATGACTGCCGAAGCTGTTTTTACAACTGTTTTGATAAACAGAATCAATTTTGGAGACTATATGGTCCATGTCATTAATTGAATAAGTATCCGCGTTTTCAAAAGCTTCAAGATCCCGGATGATGTCATTGACATTTAAAGCATTTATATTTTCTACAAATGCACTACATTTATCATGATCCCACAATTTCACGTTTTCATTGATATTATTATTATTATTATTGTTATTGTTATTATCTTTATCATTATCATTATTACTAATAGCATTATTAACATCACCGACATTTGCATCAGCAACAATACAATTCTCACAAACATCAACATTTTCAAAGACATTTAAACATATACATGTATTGTTAACAGTGACAATATCCCTGTTATGATAATTTGGAAATTCGAACACCATAGAAACGGGGTTGTGCACATCTGAAAGTAATGGGCAAAAATCTAAAACTTCTATATTGATTATATGCTTAAATAGCGTAGGAGAGCTGACAAAATAGTCTATGCTGCTTGAATTTTTACAAGTGAATTTACCCATAAAGTCACCTTTTGTTCTACCATTTAATATGAACAGTCGGTTTCGTTGTAAGAAATTTATTAACTTGTAGCCAAAACCATTTGCCGCTTTATCTTGGTTATTTCGAGAAATAGTCATACTTGCTTCTAAAAATAGTTTCTCATCGCATATTAAATCATTGTACATGTCATCTAAGTGTAATTCGCAAAAGATATCATGATCAGGTTTAACATAATCTGCTAGCTGTTTTGTACGACTATTCCAATCACCAAACATGCATATATTACTGTATTTATCTCTAAAATTATCAATTTCTATCTGGATATCGGAAAACGGATCATCGTTTACATACACAGAGTTTTCAGGCGGTACATATACAACACCGCACAGTATATCCTCGTTTTTAGTAAAATGTTTAGAGATTTTAAACCACAATACAAATTTACTGCTTGACTGAATAATTGTGACATGTTTACAGATTGTGTTTTTAACAGCGAGACATATCCCGCCTGATTTACGTACTGCGAATTCTTTTCTGTTTTTAAAATGCATTTTAAATCCATCTAATTCTAAATCATCATAATCGTCAGTTTTTGTTTCCTGAAAACCAATAATATCGTAATTGCATAGAAATGAACAAAACTCTGGACAAAGCTGTTTCGATCTCAGTCCGCAAACGTTCAACGAGAGAAATTTTAATCCTCTCACACCGTGTTCATTGTTATGTAAAGTACATCGGTTCTCTCCCTGTGTATCCTATTGCACAGTTGAGTTGAGCTGAGAACATTGTGTGTTACTTGGCTCGAGTTGCTCGGGGATCTCGGGCAGTTGTACAAGGGCGGTGGAAGACGTTGACTCACTATCTTGCTCCCGAGGCCTTTTCAGTTCCGTTTCGTCCAGAGGGGATCGGGGCGAACGTTCAATCATCGGCCTGCGCCTTTGAGGGGTATCTACGTTGCCACTGTTGAATATTTCAAACCTATTTTGTCCTCTAAAATCAATCGGCACTTTCGGTTGTTGTTTCCATTGAGCATAAGGCATTGGCTGGGTGGTTTGTTGAAGGTATGGCTTTTCGTTTGTTGCCCGCGATTTTGGCTTCGGTGCTTCAAGCGACCCAGTGTCTAAATTGTACACCTTGTTTCCTATGTACAGGTTATCACGCACTAGGTTGCACTTAAGTTTATTAAAGGGATCACTTTTATATTGTCTCATAATCGGTAATAGTCGTCTTCGGCGTTCCTCTATTTCTGGTGGAAACTGTTCATTGATATAGCAGCCTGACTTCGTTTGGTTAAGTAGAATACCCGCTCTTCGAATCTTTTCCCGATCATTAAAGTTTTCAAATTTTGCTACTATCGGGCGGGGTAGATTTCTAGAATTTGGGCCACCAGTCATCCGATGGACACGTGCAAATTGAATGTTATTGATATGTATGTCAGCAACCTTGTTAATGCTTTTATCGTTTTCTATACGTTCTGAGAGGAATCGTCGCAAAATAGTTTCACAAGATTCGTGTGGCTCCGTATTTCCTGTGCTTTCTGGCACCCCAACGAAGATAAGGTTGTCCCGCATGCTACGCCACCGTAAGTCAGTTATATTCTCCTGGATCTGTATGTTTACGTTTTCGAATGTTGACATTTGCTGTTCGATTTTATTTGTTTTAAATTTGAGTTCAGATAGTGTTTTTGATGTGCTAAGTTTGTTTGAATGGAAATCGTCCGCAATATCACTAAATGACTGACAACTTGTTTCTATTTCGTTCAGACGGGAGTTCATGGATGCATTTTCTCCTCGCAAGGCAGCCACATCAGCTTTTACATGTGAAAGTTCGTTTTGTATTATGTCGAGTTTGGACACATGTTTCTCAATGGACTGGAGACGAGTATCCAATCTTTCGACCAGTGAAATCAAATCGCCATTGTCCTGTTGGTTTGTGCGCACTTGCGGATTACCCTGTGTGAACTGCTGGTATGTAGGTGGGGGAAAAACTGGCGGCCCCTGGGAGTTTTGGGGTGCTGGGCTATACTGCTGCTGGATCATGTGCGGGGCGTACATATTTGTATGGTTCGGTCGCTGTGGCTCATGTGCAAGGTACGTATACATTTGTTCCGTCGCATAGTTTTGAATATTTTGGCAATGTTGGGGTTGATATCGCAAGTCCGTGTTTTGCATTTGAACATTTAACTGTGTATTTAGCGGTGTATTGCTTGCATGTCTTGTACTTACTGAGCATGCTGACACCGGTATGTTCATTTGGGCTCCCGTCAATGGTTCACTGATACTTCCCGGATTTTTCTCCTTTTTCTTGTTGTTTTGTTTGTCCTTGTCTTTGTCCTTGTTTTGATTTTTTGACATTTTGATTGTTTTGTGTATCCGTTTATGATTTGCTTTGACGATTAGCACTTATTGGCACATATATTACTTCCTAAGCGCGAATTGGCGAAGCTAACTGATTCAATTCACTGTTAAAATTAAATAAATTTAAGAAAAACTCGCGCGGCTTTTTTTGCGTCCGCCATTTTAGCCTCCTTCCGGTCACCTTAAGAATCGAGTACATTTCTGATAAACAACGACAATAGATTCCAAGCCATGCCCGGTATAATTGAAGCTTCAGTATATAATCATCAAACAAACAATGCAAAATAAATATGATGTTCGCCTCTTTTTCTTCAAATTAAATAAATTATCTTAATAACTGGTAGAAATCTTAATCATATTATTAATCTCACAAGACGCTGTCAGCTACGAACCTGAATGCTGTCGTGGGTGTGTGCCCCATCAAGATAGAATGTCACACCGTCAACTGCAACAGTCTGGTTCCTGCCAAGCCATTCACACTTTTCCAAACCTAGAAATAATTAATGTTAAAAATGTGTATTTTATTCACTGTATTTATCTATTACAAATTTCTATGTTTCACACTATGATATATTTAAAGTTGTGGTTATTGTATTAAGCTAGACAAGCAAGTGTATACTACAGAGTCATTATTACCCATTAAACTTTAATTTTCGTAAGTTTCAGGGCTAGACTGATCCAAGAACTTAAGATATCAAAAAACAATTGACACCTCACAAAATAACTGATCGCTCCGCCAACTTATACACGTTACTTGGATAAATGACAAACGGTTACAGACGACTAGCATTTCAAGAAAAAACTCGGATGATTTCTTTTTGTTTTTCTACAATGTCAATTAAAAAAAGGTTTATCGAACTACAAATAATCAGAAATTATACTGAGTCACATACATTTTTTTAATGAATTTATTTTAAATCCCATATATATTGCCATATCTCAAATAATAAAACATATAACACTGTTATTTTAAGATAATAACAGTAACACAAACAATAGTTACGGCAATATTTACACGTATCGATCAGTTTTAACACTCATTTTAATAAAATATTAAATGGTTAAAACGTTATATTGTGTAGTTATAAATTAACATGTTCATCTGTTGCTAAAATTAACAAATATATATAACGGGTCAATGTACTCCTTGTGAGTATTCAGTTAACAAATCGGTTTGTCCGCCATTAGTCTCTACAAGATGAATGTCCAGGTTCACATTATTGTTTCGTTTATTTTGTTGAAAAAAAAACACAGAAAGGAAAATACAGTGGTGGTAGGAACTTTGTTCTCTTAAAAATCCCTAAAAAATAACCCACAGTCTGCCGAATTTTATGGATTTATCCGTTTTCACCGTGTTTCATCCGAATTCATCTGTGTTAAACCTTTTTCAGCGGATTTTAGGGATATATTGCGCAACTCATCTCTTAAAGGGATTGATTGATTGATTCGCTCATTAATTCATTCATTCATTCATTCATTCATTGATTTCAATATATACTGGCAGAATACATGGCAATACGAGTATAACACACACATGTATATAAGAAAGAAAGATACATACATGAATTAAACAAATACATAAGTGGAGCCATGACAACCATCAAGGATGACACAAAAATTAGATAGAAATATATAAATCACATATTTGAGCACCTTTATCAAGTCACCTTTAAGAAAGACAACTGTAAATAAAACAAAACATCTATATTGCAACTAGTTTGAAATTAATCAGTTTTTAAATATTAAAACATAGAACCTTTACCTATTCTATAATAATTCTAAGAACGACATGTATTTAGCTTCTTAAAGCTTGTAAAAAAAAATAAGTGACAACAAGCAATTAACAATCAATTTGAGCAATTTACAGACAAACAAATAGTTAATTTTATTTTTTACAAAATATGGTTAAGAATCAAGTAGACTAATACAATTTTCCACAGCACTAAACTTGAAGTTATTATCTGTTACAGAGTCTCTAATATAATGTGGCACATTATTCCACAAAAAGCATCCCCTGTAGGAAAATGACCTTTTACCAAACCCTTTTACATTAGGAATGGAGAAAAAATACACTCTATAAAGAAGAAGGGATTCCCGTCCCATTTAACAGGGTATGTACATGTAACAGCCTTGGCTATGAACCTAGTTTTGTGTTTACGAACAGAGCTAGCTAACTTAAAGGTAAAATATTCCTTCATATCTAATGGAGCAGAATTAGTATTGATAGTAAAAACATGACAAATGGTTTTTAAATCAACTCTTCTAGCCACTGGTATTCTATTCAACAGGGCAAATTGCTCTTTACCAACATGAACTCTGGTATCTAGTTTCAACATAAATCGAATCAGTGTGTTCTGCGTGATCTATAACTTGGTCTTGATAGCTTGAGTGGTAGAATGAAACCATACAACTGAAGCATAATCAAAATGACATTGGGCAATAGCCGTTGATAGCAACTTCTTAGTATGGAAGTTGAGGAATTCACTCTTTTTGAAGAAAAACTTAATTCTAGAATTGATCTTTTGGATAACTGACATTACCATGGATTCAAATGATAAACTTTGGTCAATTAATCTCTACGCATGCGCAGTCTTTTAAGAGGTGAATTTGGATAAAATAAGGAGTGCATTTAGATGAAAAGGCGGAGTAAATCAGTCATGTCAACGAGAACGCGTGTTATAAACAAGGGCTGTTTGTAAAACATGCATGCCCCCCCATATGGGCTCTCCGTTGTAGTGACAGCCATTGTGTGAATATGTTTTTTGTCACTGTGACCTTGACCTTTGACCTAGTGACCTGAACATCAATAGGGGTCATCTGCCAGTCATTATCAATGTACCTATGAAGTTTCATGATCCTAGCCATAAGCGTTCTTGAGTTATCATCCGGAAACCATTTTACTATTTCGGGTCACCGTGACCTTGACCTTTGACCTAGTGACCTGAAAATCAATAGGGGTCATCTGCGAGTCATGATCAATCTACCTATTAAGTTTCATGATCCTAGGAATAAGCGTTCTTCAGTAATCATCCGGAAACCATTTGACTATTTCGGGTCACCGTGAACTTGACCTTTGACCTAGTGACCTCAAAATCGATAGGGGTCATCTGCGAGTCATGATCAATGTACCTATGAAGTTTCATGATCCTAGGCATAAGCGTTCTTGAGTTATCATCCGGAAACCATTTTACTATTTCGGGTCACCATGACCTTGACCTTTGACCTAGTGACCTCAAAATCAATAGGGGTCATCTGCGAATCATGATCAATGTACCTATGAAGTTTCATGATCGTAGCCATTAGCGTTCTTGAGTTATCATCCGGAAATCATTTTACTATTTCAGGTCACCGTGACCTTGACCTTTGATAAAGTGCCCTGAAAATCAATAGGGCTCAACTGCGAGTCATGATCAATCTACCTATCAAGTTTCATGATCCTAGGCATAAGCGTTCTTGAGTTATCATCTGGAAACCATTTTACTATTTCGGGTCAGCGTGACCTTGACCTTTGACCTAGTAACCTGAAAATTGATAGGGGTCATCTGCGAGTCATGATCAATGTACCTATGCAGTTTCATGATCCTAGGCATAAGCGTTCTTGAGTTATCATCCTGAAACCATTTTACTATTTCGGATCAACGTGACCTTGACCTTTAACCTAGTGACCTGAAAATCAATAGGGGTCATCTGCCAGCCATTATCAATCTACCTCCGAAGTTTCATGATCCTAGGCATAAGCGTTCTTGAGTTATAATCCGGAAACCATTTTACTATTTCGGGTCACTGTGACCTTGACCTTTGACCTAGTGACCTGAAAATCAATAGGGGTCATCTGCGAGTCATGATCAATCTACCTATTAAGTTTCATGATCCTAGGCCTAAGCGTTCTTGAGTTATAATCCGGACACCATTTTACTATTTCGGGTCACTGTGACCTTGACCTTTGACCTAGTAAACTGAAAATCAATAGGGGTCATCTGCGAGTCATGATTAATCTACCTATCAAGTTTCATGATCCTATGCTTAAGCGTTCTTGAGTTATCATCCGGAAACCATTTTACTATTTCGGGTCACCGTGACCTTGACCTTTGACCTAGTGACCTCAAAATCAATAGGGGTCATTTGCGAATCATGATCAATGTACCTATGAAGTTTCATGATCCTAGGCCCAAGCGTTCTTGAGTTATCATCCGGAAACCACCTGGTGGACGGACCGACAGACCGACCGACCGACCGAACGACCGACATGTGCAAAGCAATATACCCCCTCTTCTTCGAAGGGGGGCATAACAACTATTATTAGACATAGACAATCCTTAAATCGATAAGTTAATGGTAGAGGACAATTTTATTGAAAAGTAGATGCTTTCCTTTGTTTAAACCGGTATTATTTCTTTATAAATGCTGTAAATAAATAATTCCGGAGATATACTCAGTAAGAAATAGTTTAAGATTTAATACTTTTGTATTGAATGGTACATATCTTTGTTAGTCTAAACATGTTATATTGCGTTATTAATATTTCCCTTTTTAAGTGGATTTTTTAGGGTTACATAAACATCTACCGACGACATAAAGTTTGTTTGTTTTAACTATTTTACGGTCTGTAAATAGTGATTAGCGAAAATCTGTAAGATTTCAGGTAGCGGCAAACTATTTTATTTAAATTATATCTTAAGTTAGGTTTTAAACGAAAGATTTCTGTATTAATATTTACTATTTATCGCTCTCAAGCTAATACAAAATTCTCTTGCCGGAATTGAATTTTGTAATTTTAAATAGTACCGCAGCTATTCATTAGCAAAACTGTGTAACTGTGTACTCTTTTTTAGATGTACATATCATATTTTGCCTATAACTCTTTTACGTTTAAAAAATAAAATTAGAGTACACAGCCTGAACTTTTTTGTATGTTCTAAATATTTAATAAATTGATTTCTTAACAAAATTAACTAACGATACAAATGTTCAACATGAAAACTTGTAGAAAACTTCAATAAACTTGAATAGCTCTAATGATGTTCCCTTCTTTTCCCAAACATATCTTTATGAAATTTTCAAAAGCACATTTAATATATCAACGCTACTAGAAATATCGAAACTGTTTTACGTTTCACATGTTTTCAGTGCTATTGTGCGAAGTCATGATATTTTGTTAATTGGAATCAAGCGGGCGAACAGGCTGCCATAGCGAATTATATCGCCAGATAACAGAGGGAGATAAGCGACTTCCCGATTGATTGCACGTGCTGCAGATCTCGTATTCGCGGTGAGAATTTCCGATACTTTTTTGTCCGAATGGACGATTCCAATCTTTGTGTTTTTATAGATCTTTTTTTTAATCTGCAAATATAATAGATTTAATCGTTTCGTTCCTTGTTTTGTTCTTCAGTACGGTAATGGCGGCGCGTATTCAGGGGATTAAATCCGGGAGTTATCCATTTCTGGTATTGTCTTTATAATTTACGTATTCGTATGAAAAAACGACTTAACAGAAATCTGGAAAAGATGTCACCCGAGTCAAATTTCCTATACATGGCAGGTGGTATTACCATTTCCGTGTTACTGTAATTAACTTGAAACACAAGTATAAAAATACGGTAATAGCGGGTTTTAAATCAACTAAACATTTAACATATATTCATCATTTATTATAATTTCTGATTAAATGTAGCTCGATAAATCAGCACTGCACATAGCAGAAAATACATCCAAAATCATTTTAAAACTGCGTGTCGTCTGGTATGATTTGTCGGATGTCCTAATCTCGATCACGATGCTAGATGGGCAGGGAGATTGGTGATATGGCAAATGGTAAATTGTTTGCAGGTTTTTTAACATTGTAGATCGGTCTACTAATGATCAATGACAATTAATGTGATAAGATTAATAATGTGTTTATAGTACCTATTGCAAATTTAGCATTGATTGTAGCGGGTTCAGCCAGTTGAACTGTTGTGTAGTCTGGTTGATTGGATAGCAATGACGCCCCACCTCCGGAGCTACATTTTCCTACAAAGCAAGGACAACAACTTTGAAAACTTCATCTTAATAAATACATACCAATGACTATCACCAGTGACCGATGACAGTATTATATTGAGTATTATTTCAAATGCGTCAATTTTACTTTTTGTCATTGATTAATGATCGTCTACATTAGTATGATGTCGTTATATTATATACACATCTAGTTTAAAGACAATCGTTCAGTTCGTTTGCATTTTGTTCTTCTGTCTGGAGATCGTCCCATCTGTTCTTAATGCAGCGCAAACAAATATATACTTAGGTGTCCAAAAATGGTACATGCTTTCAAGGAGAAACTATATAAAAGAGCATAAATTAGTCCCTTATGGGGCTATAATGGCATATGATTCAGTAATGCAGTATTCACTTAATTATCAACGCGTTCGTTCAACAACGAGTCTTAACGTCCGTTCTCTCACATATTAAAAATACACAAATGCACCTGTATGTCTTTCTATCCATGTGCTGCACAGTTGAATGGCCAAGGATGCGTTAAGAGACTGCTTAGATCCCTCGATGCCAAGTTTGAACCTCTGCCGATACCTGCCTAGCTCTGCGCATTGGTACAAAGGTGCCTAAGACAAACATGGAACATATATAGATACACATGTTAATTAACTGATGCCTGGAAATGCAATAGCTTATATACTGTTTAATATAATCATTTGTATCAATCTTGAACAAACACAAATACATGTATTTATTGTTTTTAAACTACTTATGGTGTTATAAAGAAAATGACGTTTGTTTCTAAAATATTGAGAACATTTTAACTACCACTCCGATAGCGTTTCCTCCACTCATATTTGTTTCATCATACAAAAATAAGTTTGCGCCGTATATGCATATAAACCGCTGTTTCAACACTAGTGATCATATGGTCCCATACATGTTGTAAAATAGATTTATCGTTAACAATGCATTGGTTAGTGTTTGTTAATATTACACTAAATGTCAACGTTGGTTCACTTAATCTACCCGTATGTTTCTGGCTCTTTCTTCCAGTACACGCATTGCATTCGGGGGCTGCTCAACAGTAAATGCCGGAACGCCAGGCTAAAATAAAGGGTGGACACTCT
The DNA here is from genome assembly GCF_020536995.1 of Dreissena polymorpha. NCBI lineage: Eukaryota > Metazoa > Mollusca > Bivalvia > Myida > Dreissenidae > Dreissena > Dreissena polymorpha. The sequence goes on along the minus strand of NC_068358.1, from coordinate 72,145,444 downwards.
GTTGTTCTTTGCTATATATAGGTCGTTTAAAGGGACCTTTTCACGTTTTGGTGAATTGACAAAATAAAAAAAAATGTCGTTGGAGTTATGATATTTATGAGGAAACACTAACACTGAACATTTACCATGATGCTATAAAATATCCATTATATACATCTTTTGACGATTTAAAAACCTTAAAATTACAAAGCGTTGCAACGCGAAACAATTGAATAATTTGGAGAGTTCTGTTGTTGTCGTTATATTTTGTGACACTTCAAGGATTGCTTAAATAAAGTTTAAAATACATCATTCATTGTGTAAGCACGGATGGCCGAGTGGTCTAAGCGTAAGACTTTTACTTAAGGGGTCAGTGGTTACTTTTTTAAAATTTTATTCTTGTCTTGAACTGGAGCTTCCTAGATCCAATGTTTACATTTATCAATATAAACTTATAAAGCATTTAATGAAACACTTCAATACATGTCCAATCTGTGAAAAGGTCTTTTTAAACTAAGCGCCAGTAAGCTTTATGATTGACAATAGTACCCAGCAATACTTTTGCGATCAGAATTTTTTGTTTATAGCATTGTCAAACACAAGTTATTGTCTTCGAAACATAATCAAAATGGAAATAATCAACTGTTTTTGGACCTTGCTTACCTTGAATATTCCGGCCTTGTGCCATGCGATCTGCTCGATAGATGTACCTAACCGATCGACGTGATCAAGTGCTAATGACGTCACGCCGCACACGACAGGATTTCTGTTGAAGATTGTTAAAACAAATGTTTTTTTAAATGTATACACAGTCGTGAATTCGATATAAACGTCTCGCGCAGAATTATATATAGACTAAGTACGTTTCAATAGAGAACAACCAAATAAACATTGCGCTGTTATGAAAAATAAACAAATCCTAAAATCATATTTTAATTAAAACTCAATACAATACTTTGTGTATATGTGTTCTTCACAACAATGTATATGTGTTCTTTACAGCAAAGTAATCACACAGAGTTTAAACAGTATCAATGTACCTTATACAATCGAGGATTTTAAGGGACTTTTTTCTAGTTCGGAAAAAGCATTCAAAAAATCAAAAAAATATGTGCATGATTTTCATACGAGCAAAATCCACTCCTTACTATGAAAACTGTGTAAACTATAGTTTTTTGGGGCATCAATCTTTTCACCGATAATATAGCAAACACGTGTTTTACCGATATAGCGTTTTAATTATCATTGAGATTCAATAGCTGGCGTTATCTTGTAGTATAACGTTAACCTGTGGTACTACATGTATCGGATATAAACCCCACGTACGAACTATATTTATTAAATAGTTTCCTTGTTATTATAATTATTTACATTACTCCCAGTATTATAATAGTGTCAGTAAACTAAATTCATGATACATGTACTTAAAAAACACGAAAATCTATGAACAAGTCCAAATGCAAACAAATGCAGTAAAGCCGTTTGTCGATATAGTTTACATTGTTTCCCGATTACCTATCGACCTTGCACAATAAGGATAAAACACATCGTGGTTAGCAATTACTCACAATAAGAGAAAAATATAAATAACAATGAGATTTGACGGACCTGACGATGTTGGTGCAGTCGTATTCTCCTCCTAATCCGGTCTCCCAAATAACGACATCAACGTTTTCTTTAAGAAACACGTGCAATGCCAAAGCAGTCAGAAGTCGAAAAAACGTCATTGAACCACCAACTCTTCCTTCCTGTTTTGAAACAAAGAAATTCTATCCGACATCGAGGTTTCCTAAAGAAACAAGTACAATCCAAGACATGTATGATTTGTTAAATGGTTCATAAACATCTTCTTTGCTTTCCTTTTGTAAGAGGACAAATTTAATCGTGTAAACCTGCGCTTCTCAGACGGATGTTCAATACGGGCTTACAAAGGACACGCAGCGCGAATATGCATCCGCACAAATACAAGTTGAAACAGCTGGGCTGTTTATGTATGTCCATAGTCCTTATTTGAAAAGTAATCAGTGATATTGTTCAGATGGGAAAGACATTATCTCAAACACGGAAGAGTGAACCCATGTATGTTAGTCATATCAAAAGAAAATGAGTCGTAGCTTAACTAGTATTTGTGCAATGTATAATAATGGGGTGTAAAGAACAGGAGGTGTAAACAAACAGTGATAATTAAGCCTTTCAACTTTCAAAAATAATAATATATGGCACAAACTGTGTTACCAAAAATCAAATTGGGACAAATTAGTTCGAACAATCGGGGCAAGTTTTAAATTATATTTAATCAATTTAATCACTGGGAGCAATACAAACTAAATTGGTTTCTCAACATATTCACTTAAAAAGTTCGCTTAAAAAGAAATAATGTCAAATACAAAGGTTACCAATTCGGGATCCTTGTTTTCTTTCAGCTGTGTGTAAACCTCCCAAAAGTATTTAGCAAACGTCTCTTTTTCAAGAATGCGTCCCTGAATTCTGATGCGTTCTCGGTGCTCCATTAGATGAGGTGAACTGAAACAGGTAACAGGATATGAGAAATAATTCGGTATACATGAACAGTAAATGCACAGGATATTCAGTGATTAAAATTAAATTCTCATTAGACACGTTCAACATCTTATACACGTTTTGTTATTAGTCTTATAACATCGACATGATCCTCATGGACACCATGTTCGTTAAATTTACGTATTGCTTAAAACGAAACAAATTGACGATAAATCTCTCGCAAGAACAGAACAAAATGTATCAATATACATCAAAACGGGCTGCGCTCATTAGCAATAGTTGTTGCCGAAACGGATAATGTCGTTTGCGTGCTCCTATCAATTTGTTTCTTCACGCATTTTAGGACACATGCAACAGGACGAGATTTTTATTATGCGTTCTTAAATCCGTCTTTAAATCGTGACGACATGGCACTATGTTATAAAGCTTCGTCTTGTTCCAATGTCAATGGATACAACCCTTTGATTCGTGCATCTAAGTTATAAATGATCATGAGCTAATGTTGACTTATTATTAATACAGAAACTACTTTATTTAGCAGTAATACCTATTCCAACAACTCTTCCATACTTGCACATATGTTGATTATGTCTATTACATAATTTGGACTTAGAATTTATTAATAAAATACTTGCTTAAGCACTATTACCTACTGTTATGATCCTTACAAACATGTTAACCTTTACCTTATTTTTTTTTAATCAGCAAACTGTGAAGATAAATTTTAATTTCGTCTGACATTAATACCTATGCTACGTCTTTTGTTATTTACACTGATGTTTCGTATAACCATGACAATATTCGGATTTGGAATTAATATAAAAATGACTACGCCTTCAAACAATATCGAAATGAATGCTTTTATATGCTCATGACTGTGACTTAATTTTCTATAAAACAATTGCAAACAAAGTTTCCCTATTCACCTGTAGAATCCAGTCTTATAACCATGGTGACGCAGTATGCTCTCACAGAATGCACAAGTTGACCCCTTGCCCTTTGTGCCACTTACGTGGATCACGTTAAGACGGGACAAATCGCAATCCTTTAAATAAACACTAATTTAAATAGCATGCTGCTATATAGACATGATTTCAATGTTCGCTACTACTATTAATAGCATTCAAGTTCAGAAACACAACGCCTTTTTGGTAAATATGTCCTTGAATTGTTTCTGCTTGCAATCCGTTCCGATATCAAACAATAATTGCTTTATTTTGTAAGGCGTTTGTGTTCATTGCGTATGCAGAACAAAATATAAGTGTTGCTATAGGTCTTGCATAATTTACACAATACGATGCTTAAGCGTTTGTACTATTTATGTTGTAAAATGGTTATATACAGTGCGTACATTACAATAAACAATCCCTCATTCACATTCAGCTACATGAAGTTTATAATTTCATTTAAAAGAATGTATTTCGTGTATTATAGTCTGATAGTTTGATAGTTAACGATCGGTTCCGTGTAAAGGGTGAACGCCAATTAAGTCATATAGCAAAAACGTTTTACAAAACATCTATTGATTCTTTTAAAACATACAAATACATGACTTAATGGCGTATTTTAATCTCAACTAATTGTATTGTTGTCACTCCAATCCTATACAAGATGTACCGATCTTAATACATTTCCCGAAGGCAATACATGTATTGATAATAATTATCTTTAAAAGTTTCATTCACTTTTTATAGGATTATCTTTTTAAAGGCATCCATTTTTATAAATAATTTGCATAGTGCGAATTTCAAAAAAGTGTTTATATAAAAGCAAAGCTCAATATTCCTAATAAAGCATGATTTGAGTCTATTAGAAGATATATATGAAATAAATCATAATAAAAAAAAATTGAAATCGAAATATATAAAGCGTTCTTAACGTCATTTTTTTCTTCAACACATTGTTTTACATTCATGAACAGAAACTTATACCTGAATTTTAAGATCCAACAGGTACTTTTGCATGCAAGGCCTGTTGAAATCGTATATCGCTTTGTAGTCAATATCCGGACCATCCGGGTACGTGGAATTGATAATAGTTACAGCTGCCTGCAAGTCCATTACAAATCATTCAATATGTTCAAAAACGTCACATATAAGATTATCTCAAGCAGGAGTCTAATTTTTAAGAATGTGTTGTAGCTATTGGAACTGTTGAATTATTCCGACATTCAGAGGTAAACATGACAAATAATAATTTTATTTAATGTATAATACTTTTGAAAAGGCTGCCACGCAGGAAAGTAAAAACATTCAGAAGATAAATACTCTTGTGTATTAAAGGGTAATTTCGTCTACACTCGTGATATAACAAGCTAACACTGCAACACGTGTAATGAAGGAATTACCTCATAGTCCGATTGGTTGACTGCCATGGTCGATTCAATTCTTAGCAAAATCACGTGCTGTCTAGAATCGCAGTTAGGAAATACCTTTGTAATTAAGTTTTACTATCTATATCAACACGTGTTTTACTGTTTCTTCGTCACAAAATAAACTAGTGCACAAAAAAGCGTCCTTATCAATTACTGTGTCATTCAATCAACTCGTACGAGTCTTGTGCTGCATCTTGCAATCAACTCGTACCTTCCTTTTAATACGCCATAAATTTTTCGTGCAATTAGATTGCTGCGTCACACAATCAACTCGTGCGATTCACCAGAGTTCCTGTGTTGTAACGTCTAAAATAAGAGGCGACGAATTGTAATACTAAATGTGTCACGGTAAATGCAATTCTAATATCATATTTTAAATATTAAATTGACATGAATAAAAATTGGTTACAAACAGAATCCAAATATTGTAAAAAAAAACATTTTTAAGGTCATGTTTGACTCCATATTGTATTATTCACGTTACGACGGTATTAGTGTTAGTATCTTACATAACGGTAATAATTATTAATTCATATGTATTTGATATATACACTGCAAGAAATACAAACAATCATTGGAATAAAAATACTAGTGATGGCAAAATTATTCGAATATTCGAATATTCGATTGAATGGCCAGTATTCGAATAACAGAATTGATATTCGCATATTCGCATTTTTTTCAAACGTAATTGCCATTATATTAAATGACCTGCGAGCCGCTTACTAATTGGCACCCGAAATCATTTGGGATAAACGTGTTTGATGTGACGTTCTTCGTGTCAAACTGCGGCCCGTATCAGCGTTGGTGTACGGAAAAAACACCCTCCGGAAAAACTCCCTTCCCTAAAAACAGCATAGCGGAAGAAGCCCCCTTTCACATTTTACATACTCGGAAGAAACACCCTCGATAGTTTTGCATAATACGGAATAAACCCCCCTTTATATCGGTATAAACCCCCTTCCATTTTTTACTAACAGTTAAAATCACATGTAATAAGCGTCGACGCTTGTATTTGTGGTTCGTTTATTCGATAGCGTTGGTTTTAATAAGTGTTTGTTTTTTAGAAAAGGTGTCACACTCAACCCCAGATATTTTATTCATTTGATCTTATGTTTATAAAAGTGGCTATAAAAAAAAGGTTAAGCAACCATTCATAATTTCCTGACCAGTTACGTACCACTTCGCAATGTCCTATATCCTAACACAATTTACG